>NC_044061.1:22967490-23139990 GCF_902167405.1 Gadus morhua | reverse complement strand
ACCTCTAGAGGGCAGCATTCTTTCTGTTATTTAGTTGAGCGCCAACTGTATTGTAGTTTTCGGCTAGTATTTTGGGTTGAGTTATGGAGGGTGACATTATCTTCTCTTAAGCCTTAACAACTTGTGTGTGCAGGCATGTGTGTGGCATGTGCCTGCGTGACCACGTCAAAGTCTCTTTCCAATATACTAATCCCGTTGAGCCGTTATCCGCC
The DNA here is from genome assembly GCF_902167405.1 of Gadus morhua. Taxonomy (NCBI): domain Eukaryota; kingdom Metazoa; phylum Chordata; class Actinopteri; order Gadiformes; family Gadidae; genus Gadus; species Gadus morhua. Next base: position 23,139,778 of record NC_044061.1, on the reverse strand, counting down.
CGGCCACCTCAGCGTGACGTTGATCAGTGACCAGCGTGTGCCTCTGTCCCCCAGCTGCTGACGTCCAGCGGCGACGGCACCTGTGCCCTGTGGGACGTGGAGAGCGGCCAGCTGCTGCAGAGCTTCCACGGCCACACGGCGGACGTCCTCTCGCTGAACCTCGCCCCCTCCGAGACCGGCAACACCTTTGTCTCAGGGGTGCGTGACCCCCCCCCCCCCCCTCCCTGTTCCGGGCATGATACCGTGTGATCGTGCCGGTAACTGTGACGCTTTGTGTGTCCTTCGTGTTTAATGATTAGCTTCTGTGTGTGTGTGTGTGTGTGTGTGTGTGTGTGTGTGTGTGTGTGTGTGTGTGTGTGTGTGTGTGTGTGTGTGTGTGTGCGTGTGTGTGTGTGCGTGTGTGTCTGTGTGTCTGTGTGTGTGTGTGTGTGTATTTGTGTGTGTGTGTGTGTGTGTATGTTGACATCAGGGCTGCGACAAGAAGGCCAACGTGTGGGACATGCGCTCCGGGCAAAACGTCCAGTCCTTCGAGACCCACGATTCAGATATCAACTGTGTGAAGTGAGTACCGTGTGCGAGTGTCTCAGCACATATATCACCCTCATGTATCACTCTCTCCGTTCCATCCCATCTTTCTTTGTGAATTCACCACAAATGAAATGGGATTACCAAATAGACCCTTCAACTTGAACTATGCACGTCTTCTCATTAAGCAGCCTCTAGTGGCCTGAGTTGTAACTACAGTTATTGCTTTATCATTCCGAAAGTAACATGAATGTCTAAGATGTCTGAGAATTTCTGATGAACTGATTGTATTGTCTTGTAGGCGGGCTCCTTCTATTCATTTAGCATTTTTTTGTCTCAACAGGAAATTCCTGAAATGGGAGGGCATGTGACTTTGATAATACTAATACGCTAATATATGGACTAAGCTCTTCAGAATTAGATTACATCCTTCCGGATGTTGATTGAGTCAGGCCAAAGTGTGTGTTTAGCAGCCTGTTTGCTGGCTTTGTTAAGAGGGAGGGAAGAATCCGCACGTGATGCTATGTTGTGATGAGGCGCTGCCGCCATGTCACCCTACATTTGTTTGTGTTCAGGTACTACCCCACCGGAGATGCCTTCGCCTCGGCCTCCGACGACGGCACTGTGAGTCAGCTGCTCCTCCTCACGGTGTTTTTCATCTGGTTGATCTCCCAGCGATGATGTGTCATTAGGTTCCCAAAAGTCCACAGATAATAACCCCCTTGTGTGTTGCTCGGATCCCCTTGCCTTCCAGCAGTATGGATTTTTGCTGAGGTGGACACAAACATCCGAAAGGTCATTCGGGTATCTCCCGTATGGGCCTGCAGGGGTCAGCGATTACAGTGTAATCTGCAGCCATGTGTTTTTTGTTGATCTGTTGTGAAATCCTTTGTCTGTGTTGAGACTCGAGGTCAAATTCCATCTTGCTGAATAATGCAACAAGGTGAAATGTTCCAGGTCATGTTTTTTTGTTTTTATTTGTCTAAGCGTGAGGTTAGTTCTACACGTCACACATTAACAGGTCTGGACAAATCCACGGACATATGACTCATGTCTCACCATAATCATTGCTTGGAAATTGTAGGCCAGCTAAAGGTCCCCAAGGGTTACTCTGCCTGTCATCCGAGGTGATGCTAAGCGGTGCTTGGTCGTGTCTGACGCTGCGCTGGTCTTTGTGACCCCCAGTGCCGTCTGTACGACCTGCGGGCGGACCGCGAGGTGGCCGTGTATCAGAAGGACAGCATCATCTTCGGTGCTTCCAGTGTGGACTTCTCTCTCAGTGGTGGGTGACGGCAGCGCTCACACTGCAGGCCGCCGCCTTTGTCCTGTGGGTCTCCCACTGAACACAGCTTTCAGAATCACAAGTAGCTGCACGGGGGCTGTGATTATATACAACTAAAGTATTTTTGTGTGTCATAGTTGTACATTATATTAATATTATATAATAAATAAAAAAAATATTATATTATATTTTTCTCTCTGTTTCTCTCTCTCAGTCTTGCTCTCATTCTCTGTACCTCTGTCTCTCTCTCGCTCTCTGTTTCTCACTCTCTCTCTCGCTCTCTGTTTCTCACTCTGTCTCTCTCGCTCTCTGTTTCTCTTTCGCTCTGTTTCTCTGGTTCTCTCGCCCTCTGTCTCTCCCTTTCTCTCTCTCTCTGACTCTATGTCTCTCGCCCGTCTCCAGGCCGCTTGCTCTTCGCCGGCTACAACGACTACACCATCAACGTGTGGGACGTCCTGAAGGGGAACCGTATCTCCGTCCTGTTCGGCCACGAGAACCGCGTCAGCTGCGTCAAGGTGTCGCCGGACGGCACGTCCTTCGCCTCTGCGTCCTGGGACACCAGTCTGCGGGTGTGTGACCTTCGACCCCTGGTCCTCACCAGAACCATACCTTGGGGCGGGCCTGGTGCCCGAACCTGCTGTTGGAATGATGCATACACATACATGTAGATTTGTACATATTGTTTGTATATTTTGGGGTTGATATAATTGCATGTTTTACTGTATTACCAACTGTTTTATTTGATTGCCTTAACCTAGCAATTTTAAGTGCTTGTCACTTGTTTCTATGAACATCCTTACTGTACCGACAGCGATATATTGTTGTTTTCTCTTTCTTCTGACGATTGTGCTATTGTAAGTCGTTTTGGATAAGTGACTTTTTTATGTTGGATCAGAGCAACGGGACAATTAATAATATTTTGCCTCCTTCTCAACCTCATCTTCAGATCTGGGCCTAGAATCGTGGCGTTTCCATGGTGACCCACGGAACCCGGATACACAGGGTACATACAGTAGGCACCGCCTGGAGAGCCAGTGGCGGCCAACGTCAAATGATGAATGCTGGTTCCCCATCTCACACACACACACACACACACACACACACACACACACACACACACACACACACACACACGGACAGAGTTGGACTCAAGTTGTATCGGTATATTCTAACAATGTATGATGAGCCCAAAAGTGTCCCATGGTAGATGGCGAGCAGGGTGTTAGGTTTGTATTGCTACACATCGCTTGACAACTTGACCACAGATGTATTGTATTGTATTAGAAACAATGGTTATAATATTGTATAAATAAAAGCCAACGTTAGACAAATAAACCCTAAATGACCTCTAGAATGGACTCCCAAAAGCTTATGCTGCATTATCCCGTGACACAATAGAACTACTATGGACTCACTGAATCCACGGTTTCTTAGTATTTACCCCAGAAGGTAGGGGACTGTTCAGACCAACAGTGTTAAAGCACAACCACCCCCCTGATTATGTCTTCCTACAACGTCCCCCCCCCCCACTGGGACGGACCCCAGTGGAGACCTGCCTGTCTGCTCTTCTGTTGTCACATGACTTTTACCTCAACTTGACTTGCCAAGCCATTTCCTTGTGTAACAATTAAAAAGAAAAACATTTAAAGGGATGATGACTTTGATTCCTGTGTGTGTGTCGGTGTGTGTGTGTTTCTGTGTGTGCGTGTGTGTGTGTGGGGGGGGGGGGGGGTGTTGGTGTGTGTGTGTGTGTGTGTGTGTGTGTGTGTGTGTGTGTGTGTGTGTGTCTGTCTGTCTGTCTGTCTGTCTGTCTGTCTGTCTGTCTGTCTGTCTGTCTGTCTGTCTGTCTGTCTGTCTGTCTGTCTGTCTGTCTGTCTGTCTGTCTGTCTGTCTGTCTTTCTGTGTGTGTGTGGGGTGGGGGGGTGGTGTGTGTGTGTGTGTGTCTTTCTGTGTGTTTGTGGGGGGGGGGGGGGGTTGGTGTGTGTGTGTGTGTAAAGGGGGTGATTCGATCAGAACCAGCTTGATCAGCGCATGGTTCAAACTGCTGATATTCTCATGACCTACAAAAGCCAACTTCAGGACTCTTTTTTTTCCAACGTCTCTTTAAATGATGTTATTATATTACCGATCGTGGTTATGTCTAGTTTCATACAGGATTTGCAGGGAAATGTTTGTGGGACATACTCTGTGGGACTCTGGATATAAATACAAAAGATCACACAAACAACAGATGACTAAAAACAATGCTATCATTCCACATTTCTTTAAAAAATAGAACCGGCGGATTTTTCCTGCTTCTTCCTGCTTGTTATTGCAAAATGGACCCAGGAAACGCGTGGAGTGTATTTGCATAACTGCGATCTGATTGGGCGACGGATCAGGCGCTGCCTGAAAAGTTGAACATTTCTCAACTTTTTGACGCAGGCCACGGAGCCGTCAGACAGACCCTACTCTTCCCGGGGGGCTTGGGCAAAAGACCATGGGTGTGTCGCATAGACGTCGTCATCGTCTTGCCGTCCTTCCCCGTTCTGTGATTGGTTCCCCATCTCAGGCGAAAATCGGATCCATGGAATCTAGGCTGCCTCGCAGTGCGAAAGGAAATCGCGCGCAAAGCTGGCTGGCTGAAATTTGAGAGGGGTTCTGGGAGTGTCAATGGTAAGATTTGTGTAACCAACGAGAGAGAGGTATATTATCAGTTAAGCATGACGAAGGAGAAGTGTATGGAAGTAAATATGTGCCATCGGATTTAGAAAATAAAAAGCCATTGAATTCTAAGCACTGAATATTTATGCATTGAAATAACGTATCTGGATTTGAATTTCAACGTAATCGACTTTTGGTGCGTTCGAGTATTCTCTGCGAACCGACTCGGATCTCGGATCTGACGCCACGCCCACACTTCAAGCGTTTTATTATTTCGCTCGGTCGTCGGAGGAAAATATGGACGCCACCCAGAAAGCTGTTTTCGCGGTAGCATTGGCAGAGGACCAGGCGATCCAATATAAGTAGGCTATAGGCCATAGTCAAGTCAAGTGTATTTATATAGCACATTTAAAACATGCAAAACTTGATTTGACGCGCCGCAAAACTCAGGCGTCAACGCGTTCGGGCAGCAAATGCATCTTTTGGTGTGAACGCAGGGTAAGGGGCGTGTTTGTGCGTGTCGCTAGGCAACGTCCTCGGACTCCGAGACGGATGGATATTAAAACGCACCATGAGTCCCCAATGGGGAAGTTGACGTTGATTACCATTGGGGACGTTGATTACGTTTAATTTTTTATCGTTGAATATTTGCCGAATAGGAGTTAAATTCAAATCCAGATACGTTATTTCAATGCATAAATATTCAGTGCTTAGAGTCCAATGGCTTTTTATTTTCATCCGTTAAATCCGATGGCACAGATTTACTTCCATAGAAGTGACTCAAACATTTTGTGGTTGAGAGGGTGTATCGGTTTCCAACATAGGTTTCTACAGGACAAAATATGTGTGGGGGTGGGGGAATCTAGAGCGGTTCTCCCCATGACGAAATATTCAGTTTCTATTGTCACACCAAATGGATATGTTCAACACAAGAACAAGGAAATTGAAATCTACTTGCAAAAGGCCTAGGCTACATTCATTTCCCATGATGGCAGCAATGTTCCACTTTCAGCTGGAATTCACCGGTACATCAAAACCACGTGTCTTCTTTAGATTTCAGTTCCCTTTATTTATTCACACAGTTCAGCAGCGGCATTCATTCAGAATCAGAGCCCACATAAAAGCTGCTTTTAGGGCGACTATCACCAGCCGAAAAATAGATGCGCTATAAATGGTTTTGTATATAGCAGTCAGGAACATGGGTTTGGGCATAGTTGTGGAAGTGATGGTGTTAGAAAAATAAGATGACGGGAATTAAAGTGCTGCACATCGACTGTACAAATGTAGATTAGTCATTACAAGAATTTTAATTCAGAAATCGAATATGCTAATAAAGTCTGAATTGTGAGATAAAATTCAGCATTCTGATAATAAAGTCAGAATACTTGGATAAAATCCGAATTCTGATAATTACATTATCAGAGGTTTGTTTTTATTTTTTTTAAGTAGTTCACTAGTCGTAGCGCGCAATAATTTGCAGTGTCAGAATTCTGAGAATTTAGTCAGCATTCAGATTTCTCATAATTCTCTGACACTGCATATTAAAGCGCTACTACTAGCGAACTACTTTCAGCCTGACTGGCGAGAACTACCTTAAATGTACCTTTAATGCTAGATTCGCATGAACGCTTCTTGTGAATTAGTTTGGTTCGCTTACATGGAGCCGGAAGAGGGAGATTCCTGGGGCTTGCCCGCAACGAATATTAAATAGTCCGTCGAGGCGGAGTCAGCCAACATTGTGTCGTGTGCCGTTGCGACGGTGTCCTTCCGCCCTTGTACGTGAAGAGATCAGTCAGATATCGCTGGGAGGGTGAGCTTTGTTTAACATTTTATTGAATTCCATACAACTATGCGTTTGTAACATTTTATACATCAAAACTAAAACTTGGTCTCCTCTTGTGTGCATCACTGCTGTGTAGAAGACAGCCCTAGGTTTGACGTTAGTAGGCTCTCCGCGGTGCTCCGCTGGGTTCTTTGTGCTCCGCTCTGATGACAGTAACCCCGGAACCCGGAGCCGACAGCTGCTGCCTGTTGGCCTCTTATGTCTTTTAGGTTTAGTTTACTGTTATAATATAGTGCTTTGGTCTTACTCGTAAGATCCAACCAGCGGGTATTCGTTGCCTAGTAATACTCTTGATGATACGGTTAGCTGCGGGCTAGCTGTATATAGCATAAGCTCACCGGTTAGCTGACGTTGAGCTCCGCGAACGGAGAATTGGATTTCCTTGTTCAGTTTGTACCCATAATAGTCGACATTTTTCAACCGGGTTTGCCTCCTTTGAGTAATCACTCGCATGTAATGATTGAGGTCAATTCTACCAGAACTGAGGGATTGGCAACACAGATTGGAGTGCTTGGAGATTGGCCTAACGTTACAGCTTGTTTTAAAACTATTAAAGAGCCAGTGAGCGAACCAGAAGGCACACACCGGATACTGTGTCTGTGTGTGTGTGTCCGGGAAGCCCCTGTGACGCGTGTTCGCTGCTCAGAAAGGGGTATTCACCATCCACTCTCACACACACCGTGGCGACAAGGGTCCCAAAAGCCTAACTTTCTCGCGGACACCGGAGTAAACCGCTGCCGAGACAGAGCTCCACACGTCCACACACACCGCGCCGCCGGTGCCCCCTGGACATGACTGCTTGAAAATGTAGCAAAAAGTACGCCAGCAGAGTGGAACATTGTGTTTTTGGAAGAATGTCTATTCAAAATTAAAAAATCTATTCTCTAAATTGGGGACTTATTTCAGTAAAAGTGATTAAAATGGGTCAGATCATATAAGACAATTGCCACGTTTAAATGTTTTATTTATTTTGGGTACATTGGCTCTTTAAGTGGTCCGTTTAACAAAGTTTAAGCTCATCCAACGACTTTAGTGATACCAATGGCTAAGTTCAAAGTGTTCAACTAAACACAATTTAGGGTTTGCCAGGATCTGTGGAAAAAACTAATTTGATGGTGTTCAATCGTCTTTCGTAGTTAATGTCTACATGTAAACAGTAACTAAGTCACAAACTCGAATGATGGCCAGTTGTCTAACCTGCATCAAAATGGCCATCTCTTCCAGAAACATGTCGTGTAGGCTGTGGAAAGAGACCCTGGCCCTGTCAGAGGACTACCTGTTGTCCTGCACTGCAAGCACAGGCACAGCCCCGCCGCCTCCCAGCGAGTCAGCCGCGGCCATGAGGGGACTGGCCCAGGACATGGAGCGGCAGCACTACGCTCGCTTCCAGGCTCTGGCCCAGAGCTTCCTGGCCCAGTGCGAGGCCGACGCATGCGCCGGCCTCCGCAAGGTGATGGAGGAGCTGGTGGGAGACGGACAGTTGAACTGGGGGAGGGTAGTTTCCCTCTTCACCTTTACCGGGGTGCTGGCCAGACAACTGCAGGAGAAGAAGGGGGTACAACTGGGGCAGGACCCCGGGACGGGCAGGGCACTGGGACAGGTTCCCGGCGGGAGCTGCAGGGGGCTGGCGGAGACGATAGCGGACTACCTAGGGGAGGAGAAGAGGGACTGGCTGCTGGAGAACGGGGGCTGGGTGAGTGTTGGTCATCATGGCTCCACTGCAATGCATGACATCTGCTTATCAACGACAAGCTATTGAACACAGTGTTGACCTGTTCCATTCAGGTCAGGTCACTGATTGAACTGGACGTGTCATAGTTGATAACATGTGTGTGCTGTGGGTTTTGTTTTTTAAATGCTTATCGAAACCAGATTAATGTAAAAAAAAAAAAAAAGTGGTAATTCTTTTATTTTTTTAATTTCCTACCACAGGGAATGCCACCTTTTACCATAAATGACAAATCAAACTGAATATGGGATTTGTATTATTAAATATGGCTTGCTTACAACTTGCCTGGGCATAGTTCAGCTTCCGTTTCCCTGTGTAGATGAACGCAAGTCTGTTCAGGCCCAGCTTCAGTTTCCCTGTGTCATTGAGCATGCACGTCTGCATACTAGCACGTTGCAGTCATACCTTTTTAATTCTTACTGCTGCTAGACAGACCTGTTTGTTTCCCCTACTGATTACATCAACCAACCGGAGAATGTATACTTCTGTAAGGCGTTGTTGAGGCCTCGGCAGAAATGAGGCTCCTCATGGAGTCATCTTTCTAGAATGCAAGGAAGAGGCCTAATAATATCAATGATTTGCTCTAAAAATAGTCCTATAGATATGAGACTCGTTTAAGATCAACACTTCGCTAGTTATCCATAGTTTAGGGCGATTTAGACCTTAAATATTACTCGTGGACTTAAATTTGATTGTTCTGAATAACTAGCCTAGGATTCCCTTACTATCCCTAAAGAGAACATTATGCCAATCCAGCCAAACATTGTCTGTGTGCCACACCACCCAGACATACCTAGAGCTGAATGCTCACTTTATGAATGGATTTGTCAATGGACACACACACACACACACACACACACACACACACACACACACACACACACACACACACACACACCCTCCTTTTCAACCGGCAGCTGGCTCCAACAGCCACCGCAGTAGCCCAGCCAGATGGACTTCGTAGCAACAAGTCAAAGCTTCTCTGCTAAAAGGGCTTCAGTGGCATTACCAGAAAAACAAGTGGCTGTACAGCAGGCACCTGGTCCAGAGAGCAGGTGTTCCTCATGTTGTGGTTGACGGGCCACCTGCAGCCATGACACATGACGGGGAAACAAGAAGAGATCATATGCATATCATTTACTGCATTTACATGTTCAGGTTTCCAGTTTTGAGTATGTGGGTGGGGGGTTTCCCACCTCATCCACAAGATGCAATCTAACCGATATAAATAATAACTCGCATATAATAATAACTTCATGATTCAGTCTCCGGCACCTGCCTGCTTTGGCTCTGAGCAGGCTTTTGTTGGGACTGTCTATTCAGGGCCGTTAAAGAGGGTAATATTGTCAGGTTTTTATGAGCTACCCACCTCCCTGTTGGCCGTCTCCTGTCTAACTTTGTTTCTTTTGTGTCTCTCGTAGGAAGGGTTTTGTAAGTTCTCCAGGATCGCCCGAGAGGTGAACCAAGAGTCTTCGATGAAGACGGCGCTGTTCGCGGCCGCCGGGGTGGGCATCGCAGGCCTGACGTTCCTTTTGGTGCGCTAGCCGGCGTTCCCGTCTGAAACCACATGGTAGAGTTCATATCACACAGTTAGGGAGACATGTCACCAATTTGTTCTTTGACATGCAGAGTTTGGGGTTCTGAGCCTAGTCCACTGACCTTGGGGCCTAAACCCCCACGTCAAGCTTCAGCGGCCTGGTGTCTTTAGCTCCTAATGATTGTAATAAAAGATCTCGATGCCTTCAGAAAGGATAGGGTAAACACTCGGTTTGCAGATCCCCTGACAAGTTAGTTTTTAAAGTGCGGGTTTCTGCAGGAGGTTGCTCTTAAAGTTTGTATTTTTGGCTGTGCAGCTACTGGGCTTTACATTTCAGTTTTCAGAAACATCACCAGTTTTGTCCTAATTTTGTGTTTGCTGCATTTTTTTCCCTTGTGGTTTAGACCCATTCAAGTGTACAACGTATAAATTAATATATTATATTTATATAAAATAAAACTTAACTGGCCGTTTTCGGATCTGACAGATTCCATTGTTTTCTAATTCGTAGTATATTGTGGACTCTTATCAAATCTGGGGTTTTGTTGGTTGCCACATTTTTCTTCCGAATATCTCCAGTGTGGACAAACAAGACGTTGGTGCTAAAATATACATTCTTTCTCGTAAAACCAGGGACCAATCTCCAATTGAAACCATGTAACCCAAATTCAGTGGCTTTGGAAAATCCTCTACAGCATTTCTGAAACATATTTTTTCATTCTTTTCTTTCTATTTATTTTTCACTCTGATTTATAATTTTCTTTTTTTAATAAAACAATAAAAAATTGATAAACAAATCAAAACCGAGTCGTGGTGAATAAAGAACCGACGCCGTCGGCGGGTAAGAGTCTACGCGGGCAGGTGCTGTTTCGTTTCAACTGCTGGTATGTTGACATCAATGCTACAATAATAAAGCAAGCCGTCCAACGTGGGCCTGTCGGGGCAGGCCTACAGCTCAGGGGACGCTCACAGGCTCGCAATCCTCCAGCAGCCTGCCTGGCTGCTTGTCAAGCCGAAACGCCTTCCTTTTTTTTTTACTTTTAATTTGTTATCTATTTATTAACCAGATGAGACTCGTCAAGAGTCAAATCTTTTTGCAAGAATCTCCTTGCAGCTATGGGGCATCAAACGGTGCATCAGGGTTACAGTCTACAGAGAATATTACAGGAAAGGACTGTCCTATACAAGCATACAGGATCTCTGCTTTCGGCATAAAACCTCTGCCCTTAACACATTTTGAGTGTTCAATGACTTTCCTGGGATGGGGACTTCCCTGGGACTTTGTTAGGGGGGATGTACTTCCTGATTTCACTATCAAATGTATAATCTCCCTGGTGTGTGTGTGTATATATTGTTTTTAGTGTGCAAAGGGAGTGCAATACAAATATCTAGATGTTAGGCCTCTAACATCAGCCTTGAGCAAACATTAGACAGAGACGACACAACAGCGCCCACTAGTGCTGTTGCTGAATTACTGGATTTCCTTAAACGACCAAAGACGACTTTAGCTTTCGGATGGTATTAGATGGTGGAGGGTGGACTATCCTATCCCAAGCCAAGTTGTTCTTGGGTCAAAGGTATATGGTTTTTAACCGGACACAACTTTTCTTACTAAGTGCTTGACAGAACAAGAGATGTAAGCCCCTAAAAATTGTTAGTGCTTGGCACTTGGTTATATGAACATCCTTACTGTACAGACAGTCACCCACTGTTTCTCTTTCTTCAGAAAAATGTACTAATTGTAAGTCACTTTGGATAAAAGCGTCTGCTAAATGGCCTAAATGTAAATATACCATATGGCTTAATGTAAGAAAACCGGGTTGGAGGCATGGAGTTATCTGTCATTTGCAATAGTTTGAAGAGCAATTTGACACATGTATATACATAGGCCTACTGGTATGCGGATATATGCAATACTTATTCAATGGATGCATGGGTCATTCTGTGTTTGTTTTCTAATCAGAGAAGTCGAAAGAGCCCAAATGTATACGTTGATATGCTTGCAGCTGTGGTTTTTCGGCAGTTATGGGTAAATAGAGCATTGACAAGAGACGGGAGACAAAACAGAGTGCTTCCCTAGGGAGTGGTTAAACAAGGTCCCACCTGGCTTGAATTATGTACACAACATCATTTTAAGTGTGAACCTTCATGTCCTTGGTCTGTACTCCTAGCCAAAATTTGCTCCCAAGTTTTATATTGAAATATTATGTATATTTATATTCCTGACAATGGGAGTTGAACTCCATTGACGCATTTATTGGCTAGACTACAGTCTACAATTTACTTTTGACAGTTTAAAGTAAAATGACAAGTTTTAAGACCATTTTGGCAAATGTATGGGTTAAACTTATTTGCATAACTTAAAACACGTTAAGAACTTTTTTAACCTCTCAATCAGTGGCGGCTGGTGAATTTTATTTTAGGGGGGGGGTCTGAAAGTTTGTAAACCAAACCCCTGTAGGGGGGTCTGGGGGCATCCTCCCCCCGAAGATATTTTTGTGATTTTCAGAAAATAATAAAGACAAAATAGAAAATTTCCGAATGGAGCCGGGGAACTGAGTTTTAACTTAATTTATTTGCCTTGTAGAATTCAGCAAGATTAAAAGTGCAAATACATCAATAATAATTGGGAATTATACACAAGTTAACAATCTCTCTCTGTCTCTATCTGTATGTGTGTTTGTGAGAGAGGGAGAGTGAGAGTGAGAGTGAGAGAGAGAATGTGATTCTAAGGGTTGAGTGTGTTACGGCCAATCTATTGTGTTGGTAACTTCACCCATAAATCTATCTACAGTCAAGTATGCATTTAGACAAATATGATGAATATCAATATAATATGTGCAACCTTTTATGCGTGGTTGTTCAAGACACACTGAAGGCATGATGCCACCATAGGTTTGCAGAGAACTATACAATATGCACACTGAAGGCATGATGCCACCATAGGTTTGCAGAGAACTATATACAATATGCACACTGAAGGCATGATGCCACCATAGGTTTGCAGAGAACTACATACAATATACACACTGAAGGCATGATGCCACCATAGGTTTGCAGAGAACTATATACAATATACACTTGAAAGGGGTGGGGTGGTGGTGTGGGGTTGTGAGGGCCGCTGTAACCCAGTGTCCATTCTCACCGGAAGGGGGGGTGGGGGGGTTGTGAGGGCCGCTGTAACCCAGTGTCCATCCTCTTAATGTCTTAATTATTTTCAAAGTTGAGAAAAATCTCTCAGCTTCAGCTGTTGTCATAGGAGTAGTGAGAATGTTCAACAAACTCACAGTCTCAGAGAATGTCTCCTGGAGGTTGTAGTTCATGATATCCTGGTACAGTGCCAGTGCACCACAGCAAGCCTTGATTCAGGATTCTCATAGATCAGAGACTAGGGATGGGCATGATTAATCGACGATCGCCTAATTGATCGTTAAAGGGGACCTATTAAGCTTTTTCGACTTTTATGACCTATAAACGTTGTTATAATGATTGATGGTCACGTTTAACCATACTAAAGTGTCAAATAATGACGTACATGCATTTCGACGTATTCCCTGCCGACAATCTGGGGTGGCTGTGCAGAGTGCTAAACACTCAGGACAGCGAGTGCGATTCACTTGCGATTCAATTCCGGGAAACATCTACGTAGACGTACTCCTGCCACGCCCCCATATGCCTGGTCAAATCTGCCCGCGCGCGCTCCAAGGAAGGTAACCAATCACAACGGAGTTGGGTTGGCAGGAGGGGGGCGAGGGGGCGGAGAAGGACGAAATCGAGCGTTGACAGAGAAGGCTGAAAGCGCCCAGATGAGAGGAATAGTTTCTCGAAAATCTACATCGTTTTTTGTGTATGGTTAAACATGACTATCAATCATTATAACTACGTTTATAGGTCATAAAAGTCGAAAAGCATAATAGGTCCCCTTTAAGAATTTCGTAGATTACGTAAATTTTTCATCGATTAAACTAATGCAGTGTGCAATTAAACATTTTACCACACAGGTGCAATATTTAAATTTGCGGCTCCTCCCCCGCAATATCCCGCTTTGAACGGTGAACTCTTTACTCCTAGCAGCTATAAAAACTATAAAAACTACAAAATGACTATAAATATAGGCTATGTGGAAAAAATGCACCGACTTTGGCTCAGCCTGGCTCCGCCCTCTTCCGCTACGTAGCTAAGATCGCTGCCGTTGAGTACGAAAAGTGTACATCGCCACACACTTCGCGATTTGACCGTTTTCAGTAAACTTATTTTCGCCCGATCTGAGTCGGAACGCCCTACGTATTCAAACTTAGACTAGTAAGTACGGATAGTATGGATATAAATAAATGGTAATAATAATAATTATTAATAATAATTAATTAATAATAAAAATAATATAAATAATTTCCCTCTGGGATTATTAAAGTATCTATCTATCTGTCTATCTATCTATCTATCTATCTATCTATCTATCTATCTATCTATCTATCTATCTATCTATCTATCTATATTGGAACACGGCGATGTAATCATGAAGCGGACGAGGCCACGGCGAAGTCTGGTGTGGGACCATTATGATTTATAAAATGACTTATTGGGGAGCACTATAGGCCTACCACTCAAGGCGAGGTTGGCATTGAAGCAGAAATAAAGAACTTTCTGAGCCCCTGGATTGTGGAAAGTTGTTCCCCGCCTTGCCAAGTTAGCACGGAGGTATTTGTGCATCACGGCAACGTCGGTCCCCTCAGAGCGGGTGTTTTCGGCGGCTGGACTGATGGTCACCAGGCTGCGGTCGCGTCTGACCCCAGAGCATGTCAACATGCTCATCTTTCTCGAACAAAAATCCGTAGACTGGTTGGTTAAGTTATAACATGATTGTTTTTTTGATATTATTATTGTTATTATTTTGGGAAGAAACTAGGGTTGTGTTTACTTTTAGTTACGTTTATGAGCACCGGCTTCGAGCTGCATGCTCCGTTGCTTAGAGCAGAGCTGAACTATTGAACGGATAGCGCATAATTATTGAACGGATCTGGTTTAACTGAGTTGTTCATCTTATAATAAAGATCCCAATGAGGAAAACACGCTGCATTTGTATTTTCATTTCATTTTGAATATAATTTTTTTTTAATTTTAATTGAAAATATTAACGATTAATCGACTAATTGATCGTTGATCGTTGACGATCGACTAAGACAACTTCATCGAATGCCCATCCCTACCAGAGACAGTTCCGTCTTGAGCTTTGCCTTGTTGGGCGTGGGATATGCCTTCACAGTGGCATTCAGAGCATCAGCAGGAAATTAATGGCAGTACCTTTCAAACATAGTTCCTTGTACTAAGGTAGCACTCACAAGGTGGCCAGTGAACCTCGCTTTGTTGTGGGCCAGGATGGTGTCGCTGACCATTTCAGACAGCCTATGCTTCGCCTCTTCTGTCAAAGCCGTCCTCGGTCTGTCGGTTCCTGATGGCTCTTGCAGCTGGTCAGAGTCTGAATGCAAACAAACCAATAATGTGTTTGTTAGGCTGTGTACAGTACTGTAGTCTACATGATGCACATGTTCATACGTTATCCAGTAAAAAGATGTCTGCATACCTACTTAAAATGGGCAGGAATGCATAATGTTAGTGTTAGTTAAACACTGTTTTTTATCTATTGTGTTGGTAACTTCACTCATAAATCTATCTACAGTCAAGTATGCATTTAGACAAATACAATAAAATATCAATATAATATGGGCATCCTTTTATGTGTGGTTGTTCAAGACACACTGAAGGCATGATGAGTATACCCACTTACAATGCCCAGGGATGCATAATGTTAGTGTTAAACACTTTTTTAAGCTATCCATTGTGCCTTGCCTAACCAGGATGTCCAGCACAGAGTAAAGCAAGCTAGATTACTAGCTTGATATCCACTGGCAATATATTATAAAAAATAACATATATTATAAAAAATAACACAAATACAGTCTCCTTTCATGCATATATTCTCATAACAAATCTTTGCTTTGAGAAGGATCAAATAATATAAAACTTAACTGGCCGTTTTCCGCTCCAGTGTTGCAACCTATATTCCAAACCTCTGTAGACACACACACAATCCCTCTGTCTTGGAAAACCTCCTACATAAAACCACTACCAAAAATCCGATGTCCAAAAGAGCATAAGGATTATAGACCCATAGCCCTCACTTCAGTGATCATGAAATCACTTGAAAGAATACTGCTACAATATCTTGTTAGTTTAACCAAAGAGAAACTTGACCCCTGTCAGTTTGCTTATAAAAAGGGCTGCGGTACAGAGGATGCGGTCGCCACACTGGTCCACCTGATTACAAAACATCTAGATCAGTCTAAAGACAACTATGCAAGGGTGCTGTTCTTGGACTTTTCTTCAGCCTTCAACACGATACAGTCTGATATATTGGTGTCAAAGATGGTCCAGTTAGAACTGAATCCATATTTGATTCACTGGTATGCATGTTTCTTAACCAACAGAGTACAGAGAGTAAAGGTGAACAGAACCCTTTCCTCAGCATTAACTACAAATGTTGGCGCTCCACAGGGTTGTGTAAGCTCAGCTGTACTCTTCACTCTTTATACTGACAGTTGTCGTACTGAAGAATGTCTGTCTGAGGGTAGGAGCAAAGGACCAGATCAGTACATTCTAAAGTACTCTGACGACACAGTTTTAATTTCTCTATTAAATAGTTTCAGTGACCCTGGACTGCACCTGCAGAGAGTAAATAAGGTGGTTGAATGGAGTGATAACAACGCTCTCATCATAAACACAAAAAAGACAGAAGAGATTGTTTTTGGTGCACCACTGGAGATATGCAAATGTCCTATTACTATTCATAGTGAACAGATCGATCAGGTATGTTCATACACATACCTAGGAGTAGTAATAGACCATCTTCTTTCCTGGAAAGATGACATTGAATCAGTGTGTAAGAAAACAAAGCAAATAATCTATTTCCTTCGCCGTTTAAGATCTTTTGGTGCCAGTAGAAGGATTCTTCTTTTGTTTTTCACTTCTGTCATTATGAGTGTTCTTCAGTACTGCAGTACCACCTGGTATGGATGTCTGTCTGTAGCCCTAAAGTCACAAATGTTACAACAACTAAACATTTGTTCAAAGATTGTTGGACAACCACTTCAGGAGCTGTATACTTCCACGTATGACAACAGCATGCTGAGGTTGGCAAAAAACATCACCTCAAACACTAGTCATGTTTTGTATAGAGAATACAGGTTATTGCCCTCAGGAAGGAGATACGAGGCACCACTTTTCAAGAAGGTTAGACTAAAAAAGTATTTTGTCCATCAATCGACTTTGATGCTAAACCGGAGATAGGCGAAGTGGTGGACAATGTGCTCTCGACTATCTGTACCCATGTATGTACATTTGTTGTGTTTCAATGTGTCACGTCAATGTGTGCAATTCATGTTTTCTGTTTTTACATGCAACGGCTGCTGGGTCGCAAGACAAATTTCAGCACTGCTGACGAATAAAGTTCATATCATATCATATCGTTGAGCACCGAAACTCGGTTCCAGTAGGGAACCGGTTCCGACGTAAACGGTGGTAACGAGATCGAATAAGAACCCACATTTCGGTTCCTCATAACGGTGCCTGGCGTTTTTTAACGCCCCCTGCCCCGCCCCCATGGTGTTGCGGCGTCAACTTGCGTTAGTGCAGAGGCCTGTTTCAGGTAGCTGGTTTAACATACTCTGAGTTTAATCCTGCGCTCTGAGTTGGTTGACTCAGAGTTCAGGGTTGAAAAGCAACTCTGGGTTTTCGGTTTCAGAACAGGTGATCAGCGTTGGGTTAATCAACTCTGAGTATGTTCATTCTGGGTTGAGGGCGTGCCTGTTGACTATGAAGAGCCATCATCAATGGATCTCTGATAACATGATCAAACATGGACCAAAAGCGTAGATCCACTTACTTTTCCCCCACGGAATTGGAAATTCTAATGAACGTGTATGCCGAGCAGTTACCGATTTTAACAAAAAAAAGCAATACCGCCGCGGCAGCGAGAGCGCGAGAGAGAGCTTGGCAGGAAATAGCTGAACAAGTCAATGCGTGAGTCATTAGTAAAATAAAATAAGAGGAAAGTTTAATATCTTCCACTTATTCAATATGTAAATTGTGTGTGTGTGTGTGTGTGTGTGTGTGTGTGTGTGTGTGTGTGTGTGTGTGTGTGTGTGTGTGTGTGTGTGTGTGTGTGTGTGTGTGTGTGTGTGTGTGTGTGTGTCAATTTACGCAACCCCGAGTTGCCCCACGAGGACTTGGCAGCAAATGAAGTACAAAAATATAGTTTAAACAGGTAAACTAATGTTTAATTGAAATCAAATCAATTGTGCTGTTTTGCCTGCTCTACCTAATTTAACAGCTATGTTCAACATGTATTAGGCTATATATTTGTATACTATATTTAAGCAGTAAATGTAAGTAGTAGGCCTACATTTCCCAGCCACCCCAACACTGCCAATATTTAATAGGATTTAGATATATTAGAAGGCTATACCTAGGCAAAATGCATTATAAATATATATGTGTCTTCAAAATAGCGCTTACTGAATATTAGGGTAACATTTTCCTCCATGTTAGCAAATCGAAAAAATGCAGAGGCCCGGCAGACTGGAGGGGGTCCACCACCTGCAGCCCTCACAGAGGCTGAGGAGATGGCCCTCAGCCAACAGAGTATGCGTCCTGTGGCTGAGGGCATCCCTGGGGGGAGCTCCTCTGATCCCCCCACCCCCCAGGATAGAAGTGCCTTTACAGTATAAGAGGTTGGTTATTCAAAATAATTAAATATGTACACGCAACCCAGCGCGTTGCAAATTAGATGGGGCAATATTCTGGCTCAAGTAATAATTGCACTGTCTAATCATCTTCTTCCAGTTACTGATGGCGTCATCGCCCTACTTGAACCAGATGCCCTCACCAACCTCCATGCAATTGTAACAATTCAAAAGATGCAAAAGGATGCTTTGGAGATCCAAATTTTGGAACATAAGTTATAGGTGGGTGAGGTGCAAACTGGGATAGGCTACTGTTCCCTGCTCTAAAAACATACCCAATATAAATGACTTTTTCTTTTTTTGTGCTTTCAGGAAATATAAAAATCCTCATAATAAGTAGATTGTCTTTATTAGAACACGGGCTGTGGTGAGACAAGTTATTTTGTTGAACAGTTTACTCAAAGGGTTTTACTTCAGTGAACAATGCAGACGATTATGCTGAGCATGTGCATGTAGAGAAGAACAGCATCTGGTTAAAAGCAGTACCAGGGTATTTTCTGCCTTGCATTCTTAAAATGAGTTTCTTGACTTGCAGCAGTTATAGGTCCGTGGTTAGTCAGCTACTCTGATCATGGGAAAGCCACAACGTTGAAGTGACTGTAGTACAGAGCAGGTGGGATGCACGGGGCGGATCATTCTGCACATGCGTTAATTGCGATAAAAAAAATAAAAAAAAACTTAAAGCATGCCCCCGGTGCGTTTGACAGTTAACATGGGGGCTGAGAAGGTGGTCTAAATAAATGATAGATTGCGCTGAAAAACGATAGCGCTCGTGAAGAAAATTATCAGGAAAATAAAGTATATCCAACCGGGGTCTTAATAATCGTTCCTCACGGAGATTCCTTCTGAGGATCGCAGCCTCTACGTCCACAGGCTCTCGTAGAAAAGGACATGCCATTTCTAACACTTCCTTCTGTCGGAGAGCTGCCTTCAGCCTTATAGACAACAAACTCAGAGTAGGTCTAACCACCTCCCGAGCAGGTTAGGTCCACGGCGTATGTTGCCGCAGCAACTAACTCTCGGTTGCGCTGAACCTGCTACCTGAAACGGAAAACCCAGAGTTTCCACTAACTCAGAGCGAACAAACTCGGGGTTGCCGCAAAACCAGCTACCTGAAACAGGGCTCTGGGCTCTATACCGATTCACACTGAATAACGGTGTGAATCTTGCTAAACACGCATGGTACGACTATGACTTTCTTTAAAGGTCCATGACTGCGAGGCGTGGTATTTCAGGCCAACTGGTAAAAAAGTGTGTCACGGCTTTCAAACATATAAACCATAAAGCCTGTGGGCGCCTCGAGACTCGGGACGGACTTGTCAACGCGCTGCGGCATCGCTTACTTGATGTTGTTTTGATTGAAGATCGGCAGGTTGTAGTGGGTGAACGTGAATGAACGTGTGTGTGCGTGTGTGTTGCGAGCGAATGTAATTTTAAAGTAACAAACAAACAAACAAACTCAAAGCCGATGCATGCATCCAAAACTTTCTGTTCAAAACCAAATAAACAAATCAAAAACAGAGTCGTTATTCGCTTCAAATACTTTTTCTTTTCATAACTTGGGAATTAATACAGCGCGGTACCGAGCGGTTGAAAACAATGTTGGCGTCTCCTGTGGCTGCCTTGCGCACCTGAGTTATATTACTTAATATGACTTTGGCAGTAATGTTGCGCCATGATGCGTGCCTGCCTGCTTTCAGCGAGTAATTAATATTATTTGTAATTATTTTTTGAAAAATATATTTATCAGTCACAGCACTCACAGCAGCCTCTTCGGTTAAGTCGAGTAATTTAATGCCAACCGTAAATCTTGCATATCAGGTAGGCTAGCAAACACTGTTGCCATTCAACTCCGTGTCCGCTGACTTTCTGCCCACATGAAAAAAATCTATAGTTTACTATAGTAAATAAACTATAGTATACCCTATATATAATATAGTAAATATCGTAGTGTTTTGAACCTTACTATAGTAAACTATAGTATACTACAGATAATTCTATAGTTTACTATAGTAAATAAACTACAGTACACCCTATATATACTATAGTTAATATTGTAGTGTTTTTGAACCTTACCATAGTAGTTTTACTACAGTAAACTATAGTATACTACAGAAAACTGCAGTTTTATTACTACAGTATACCAACTATATACTACTACAGTAAACTATAGTATACTACAGAAAACTGCAGTTTTATTACTACAGTATACTATACTACTACTGTAAACTATAGAATACCACAGAAAACTGCAGTTTTATTACTACAGTATACTACATTATATACTACTACAGTTTACTTCATATACTGAAGTAAATTACAGAACTTTTATTATACTTTTTTTTTGCTATAGAATACTACAATTACGATACCATAGTACTATATATACTGCATTACAATAACTGCATTATGCAGTATTTTGTTGTTCTTTTAACTATGTCATTGTACTTTACCTAATGGATATTTTCAACTGTATCACTTTTTGTTGTTGACATTATTAACCATAGTGCTGTAACAATAATTCACTGCACATAAATTAGGCTTACAACCACCATTAACACAGTGTTTTCTACAGAGGGAATGGGAATACACAGACACACACAAACACATACAAGAAAGATGAGCATGAGAATGAGGGTATCACTCAACCAACATCTTTTCTCATTTCTACATACCTACTTGTTATTTCAACAAGGTCATGTTTGGCTAGGCCAGGTTTTCCTTCTGTGCAGCTGCTGGATGACTGGTCAGTCACTGAATGGCCTGCCATATATTCCCTGGTATACATCCCATGTAGGAGATCATTTATGAACTTCTGGGGGCTTTGGAAGGAGCAGCGCTCCACAAGTCCTTTTGGAATGACCTTTAATGCAAGTAGATAACATTACCACAAATCTACTTCAACAGACAGCAGACTAGCGTCTTACCTCAATGATATATATATGCATTTAGATTACCCGAGTGTACGGCTGATGCATTTAGAAAAACAGTGCAACTGAAACTAAGTAACTTAACCTATACAAATAAAGTCAAACTGATTCTTACATAGTGGCCCAGGGCCTCTGTTGCTGATGCTGATGATGGACCTGGTGCTGGTGATGGGTCTTCTGTTGCTGGTGGTGGAACTGCTGTTGGTGCTGGTGATAGTGTTGGTTCTGGTCTTGGTCTTGGTCTTGGTCTTGGTGTTGGTGTTGGTATTGGTGTTGTCGTTGGTCTTGGTGCTGAGCGAAGAAACTCCTCCATCTTCTGCAAAACGTCTGGCAGCACTGAGCAAAGGATTCATAATAGCTTTTTAGCTAACCTGTAAAACAGAAAAACCCTTGTGTAAAAAAACAACAATGTTTTCAACAATAGCATTACATTTCAATGTTGCTATTTTTGCCTTGAGAGAATCATTTTCCCTCTGCAGCCTGTGCTTGTTCTCCCTCAACAGCTCACAAGATGGGTGGCAGCTCACAAGATGGCACTGAAAATAAGAATTCCATTAAAAAAACAAAACTGACTCACATACACCTGGGCAAATACCTACAGAAGCCAGTTAGAGGGTACAAAGCTTACAGCTGATAGATTACAGGAATATATTGCTGTATCTATCCCTATACTATAGAGTTAGGAAATAAGTGCAGACAGTTTATTGCATTAGTGGATCTTACTTCATTCCTGGTTTCATTAATTGAGTTCAGCTGACATGATCCTATGACAAACAGAAGATGTACATAGAGTTAAGGGTTACATCAAGACTCTACAACAGAGGTCAGCATGGGGGATGAGCCTGAGCGAGTAGACAATGCAGGGGGAAAAGGAGATGAATACTCAAATCTAATCTTGTTAATATGCTTAATAAGTTGACAGAAAGCAAAAAGTCAAAATGATCTGACAGGCCAGGCAAAGCAGGCCAGTTGGCTACCCCATGGTGTACAATATGACAGACAACATTAGGCTACATCACATTACAATAATTCACTGATGTTAAGAAGCACTTCCATACGGTGAATATTTTTACATCACTGCACCAATACCTTGCTTTTCCAGTTCCATTAAGACGTTAAGACCTGTGTTTTTTCTCTTCTTCTTCTTCTTACATTGACTTAACTGAGGATCCTTTACATCATAATGAAGTTTAGTTTTTCAACGATTTTAATTTAACTCATCCACAAGGCCTATAGATGACATTTCTGTAATAAAACTTTAGTTACCTACCAGCGATACGCATTGGACTGAATGCCACATAAATACATTTAAAAGTTCAGGGGAAAGTATATGCCTCTACTGGTGTTGCTTAAGCCAATAACCTTTTCAGGCAGTGTTGTTTCTGAATATTAGTGTTAAGGGCCAATAATGCGCGACACTTACTACCATACATTAGTCACCATGTCTGTGGAAACATTTGTATGCAGTCACATGTTATTATACCCCCCCCTCTGACAAAATGTCACTCTGAACTCAGTTCAAAACTTGAGAGCCCTGTGGTTGCCTACGGCTGGACTGTCTCAAATCATGAAAGAAGGCAATTTAACCCACAACAAATAATAAATCAAAATAAGTAATGAATATGGTAATTTAAGATGTTTTTCCAAATGGTTATTTCATAGCAGACGCAGACCTCGATTTGTCTGTACTTGATTGAACCGACAATCCATCAAACAAAGACGCATGAATATCAAATACACAAACACACATTCAGAGAAAATACAACCCAACAAACACACACAGACACGCTCACTATTGTACACACACAAACAAACACACACACACACACACACACACACACAGACACACACAAGCGTTCACACAGTTGATGTCATACAGGCCTATTTCACCTACAATTACGATAGCATGCTTGCAGGACAAGGACACGTCATTTCATTTGAGGCCTTCTTTCCCTATTCAAATCCCTTCTCCTTCTCTTTCCCTCCTTGGTGGGTTGTTTCCATGACAACCTGCATTAGCCTTAAATCCCCCCTCTGCTTCCCTCTGTGGCACAATAGTGAGTTTCAAGCCTGCCTCCGAGGGCGAACAACAGAGTTTAAACCAACATGTGGTTGGCCTTGCAAATATGTACCAGTGTATCTCCTGTGAGACATAGGACCCACTGCCAGGGGGCGCAGCCAAATACACTGGCATCCTAAGTGGATGATCGGACTGCTCTGAAGGCCAGACACCCATCCTATTTGTTATTAATGTTAACATATTATAGGTTATGAGTCGTTTACAGAACATTTCGTCACATGGGCTATCCGTTTAGACAACACAATGGTCGATCAAGTTATTTTTACAGTACAATTTCTGTTTTGGTTCCGAAGTTAGGTTCCAAATAGTATTGAAATACACTCAAATTCACACAAATACAGGTTTTAAAGAGATGATAGGTTCATTTTGTGTTCACATATTAACAGATGGGTTTAGCCTTCTAGTCCAACAGCCTTAACCTCAATGAGTGACATGGTCAACCCTTCATACTGTATCAGTGTAGGCATATTTATACTTATACACTCAAGAACCTGATCAAGTAGACTGATACTGGTAGAACATTTGCTGCAATATTACTTTTGTATTCTGTATATTTCACGAATGATCCTGAGCACAAATTCCCTTCATAGATCTAAGTGTATGTGAACGTGTACTGTGCTGGCAGTATAAGATACAGTCTTGAATAATATATAATAATAATGACACATATGTGCCCTTGAGTGAAGCATCGTAACGAGGTCGGTGTGCCCCAGCCGCTCTGTACTGTGTTAGAGCGGATGTCATTATCAATACACACCTAAAGAATAGGCTCTATGGCTCCATTCCATTAAAGGATGGAACCAAGAGGCCTATGGGGCTCCGTTCCATCTTTTGATGGAATACCTCAGGCTTCTTTGTTTAATGAAACACACACCACATGAAACACATATTTCTTTGTGTTAACCAAAGTGATTTATAATTTGTGTGTGTGTGTGTGTGTGTGTGTGTGTGTGTGTGTGTGTGTGTGTGTGTGTGTGTGTGTGTGTGTGTGTGTGTGTGTGTGTGTGTGTGTGTGTGTGTGTGTGTGTGTGTGCGTCTATGCATGTGTGTGTGTGTGTGTGTTTATGTTTGCACATCTGTATTTCAGCATCGATCTAGTAGTAATGCTACAGAAACAATCAAGCCAGGCGTCGCATGGCACCAATACCGCTCATTGATTGGCTGAGCATCTCGGGCTCTTGCCCGGCTGGCCACATGGTCTCAAATCGAATTGGGAACAATATGTTTAGAGAGGCTGATCAATAGGTTTTAGTGGGAGATTCAAATGCATGTTGGGTTCAGTTGGATGTTTAGGTTGCCAATTGGTTGTTTAGTTAAGAAAAGAAAAAAGCAGGATGGAATTATCAGTTCGTTTGTGTGTTCAAAATCAGTGACATCACCCAAGTGACGCGATGCATTACCGTTAGCGTAGGTCTTGTTTACTTGAGCGGTTCGCCGTTTTAGCTTGCAGGTGACGCACATGCTGTAAATCATTGGGTTGAGGGAGAAACAGCGCACAGATGGTTCAATTATGTGGTGCAATGGGTGATATTTCAGTAGTATTTCCAGAGGGATCCTTCTAGAAGGAAACAATGATGAATCTGCTAAGCAAAGGCAAACAAGACAAATGTAGTTTGCCCTAATGAAATTTGCTTCACTCTATTCAAGTATAAATTATGACAGGTAGGCTACCCCGGAGGATTGGATTAGCCTCTATTTGTCATTTATAATGGCTTCTATCATTGTACAACAATAAATAACTATGAACATTAGAGACAACAACATAATGACTCCCTTCATTGGTCTTTGTAATTATGATGATGATTATTATTGATTGTATAGTAGGCTATTATTATTTTTAGTCATAGGAGTAGGAGAAGTAGTAGTAGTATTACTAGTAGTAGAAGTAGTCGTAGTATCATTAGTATTACAAGTAGTATTAGGAGTAGTAGTAGTAGAAGAAGTATTAGTAGGACCTAGTAATAATATAAAATAAAATATATTTTTTGTTTGAGATCTGTGCCTCAAGTGAGGGGGCACAAGCATTGTGGGGGGCGGCGGTGCCCGGCCCCCCATAGCGACGGGCCTGCCACCATGCATGGATGTGCAGACTTTGCTTGAGTATGGACGCATGTAAGAGGAATTAGGCCTCTCAGACCAAGGAATAGGTCGGGCCTCAATAGATTGCTGTCAGGTTTTACACCGCCTCACCATAATATATAGAATAAAAAATATGATTTCATGCTGATACAAAAGCACCTTTAAACGGTAGGAAAACCACCAACAAACAACACCAAAAATACGTCATTGAAAATATAAACCGCTCTATGGACTATGTATAGAAACCACGTGTTTTTATATATATTATAACACCATCTTAACACGGATTACACCCACTGACATTGTCTGATTTGTTGCATTTTGTTCTGAAAACCCCATAGAATGGAAACAGGTCTGTGGTTAAACCGAATCACTTGATATATTTAGCGTGTATTTGGCTTTAGCAGGTGATGTTATTGAACAGGATATGATTGATAGACATTTTTTAATTATTATGCCATCCGACTGTTTGTTAGAGACGCCATACTTTTTTTAGTACGTTTTTTTCGGTACACAAAAAACGAACCCGTTTGCAGTCACTAGAGGGCAATAAAACATCACCATTAGAGTATCGAGGTTAAATGTAATATTAGATAGGATAGCCCTATGTATTTTTAATCGTCTGTAATGGCCTATCGAAAAATCAAAACCCATGCACTTGGTCTCTTTCAACGAAAACGATACCATCCCACACATAGCCTATCTATAATTATTATAGTGGAAAAATAACTTGAGGTCAACCAGTATATCAAAAGTCATGCATGCAAAGATCTGTGGCCTGGCAAGCAGACACGCACGCACGCAGGCGCGAGCGCGTGTTATTAATTATTATTTATATTATTAACGCTCCGTTCACACAAACACACACAACGAAAGACACCTGTGGTACCAGCTCCACCCACACATCCGCTGTGAACCTTCCGTGGAGACTTTCAAAAAGTACACAAAAGCACACCTTTTCTCTGAGGCCTATGGCCTCTGACTCACGACCGCATCCAGGGCCTTGCGCATTTTGCACTCTCACTCACTTTTTTACATATACACCCTCACCTCCCACTCTTGGAAGCGACCTTGAGTATCCTGAAAGGCGCTATATAAAACCATTTTTTATTATTATACACCGGTCTGACACACACACACACACACACACACACACACACACACATACACACACACACACACACACACACACACACACACACACACACACACACACACACACACACACACACACACATACACACACACACACACACGCACGCACACACACAAAGAAACACATTTTTACCCTACACCACCACTACCAAATGGACTACAAAGAAAACAACAGTTCCTGTTTTAAATTACAACAAAAAGATTGAACCACCGCATGAATCGGCTTTGCAGGCAAGGGGCCTCGTAGCACCAGGCTCCGGCCGTGTTTATTTACCCTGAGCGTACCTCCATACCTCACACAGACCTATCATTGTAACAAGTGGGCACTGCTGGCGTTTATCCTCACTCCTTTCCCGCCTCCCTCACCTGCTTGTACTTACTGCACTGGGCCTGCGCCATGCACTCCTCCCCACCCCACCCGACCGGACCACCCCCACCCCCCCCCCCCCCCCCCCCCCCCCCCACCCCCCTCCTTGGGCTTCGGCCCTCGGGGGAAGTGGTCACACACTCCTGGTTCCTTTGAACGGACCAGATCCTGGTATTCTCTTTCCCCTGCCTGCACCCACTGGCCGCCACTAGAGTCGCCATCTCGGACAGAAGGTGGGTGGTGGTGGGGGAGGTGGTGGGGGTGGCGGGGGCGGCGGCGGTGGGGGGGGCGATGGTGGTGGTGCTGGTGGTGGTGGGGCCGGGGGTGGTGCTGGTGGTGGTGGTGGGGGTGATGCTGGTGCTGGTGGTGGGGGTGGGGGTGGTGGGGGTGGTGGTGCGGGTGGGGGTGGTGGGGGTGGTGGTGCGGGTGGTGGTGGTGTTGGGGGTGGGGGTTGTGCTGGTGGTGGTGGTGGTGGGGGTGGGGGTGGTTCTGGTGGGGGTGGTGCTGGTGGAGGAGGTGGTGGTGGTGGTGGTGGGGGTGGCGGTGGTGGTTGTGATGTTGGTGGTGGGGGTTGCGGTGGTGGTGGAGGTAGTGGTGGTGGTGGTGGTGGTGGTGGGGGTGGTGGTGGTGGTGATGTTGGTGGTGGTGGTGATGTTGGTGGTGGTGGTGATGTTGGGGGTGGTGGTGATGTTGGTGGTGGTGGTGGGGGCGATCTTAAGACTCTTAGTTAGGCGCCAGGCTCGTTCTGAATGCTATTGATTTCAGTCAGTGTGAGTCAGTGCCGGTGCTCACCGACTGGTCGCTGTGCTTTATCTGCCCCCACCTCGTCGTGGAGAGCGGCCCGCCCCAGAGGACGGCCGTCCAGCTGGAGGAGGAGATAAGGAGATAAGAGATGGGAGAGGGGAGAAGGAGCGGAGAACAGGGCTGTGTAATGCGAGAGGGTAGAAGTATAGGGGGGTAGTGACAGTGAGGGGCTTACAAAGAGAAAAGACGAGGAAGAAATGAACATACTTCACGGGAGGGTATCCTGACTGTCGGGCTTTGTCTGATCTCTAGAAAACAGACTCCAGTGGGTTGTTATGGGATAGGCTTCGGATTGGACTGAGTTGCAGTCAAGGGGGCCAGGCCCCTGGGAAATTCTATAAGGAATAATTACATATGTACATGTGAATATGTGTTTATATGAATATATATGTATTTGGATACATGCCAATAGATCAAATACCTTGAATGACTCTTAATTTCTCCCACCCCATCCCAAAATGACGTTGTTTTGTTCCACCTCAATATTCTAGAGCTTAACAGCGATTGACAGCGGTCTGGTCTAATGGCGTTGGGCATTGTCAGATTGACAGTTCTCAAGCCCAATGGGCTTGATGGGGAGGCGGTGCCACCCTGTTGCCCCCCGTTTAGATCGGCCCCTGCAGGGATGGTTAACCGATTAAGAAAAGAAAAAGCAATTGAGAGCTTAAGAAGGGACACTGATTCCTAACAGGGGGGTCAATCGCTCGTGGGTGGACCGAGTGGGTGGGGGGGATGGGGGGGGGGGGGAGGACACCTGGAGCTTATTCGTATTCTTCCACTACAGACACAAGATGAGGAGATGGAGGCTCGGAACAGAAAGGTCTATAATGGTGGTGGAACCACTCTCCCTGTGTTTTCCGAAAATCATTCTGCGCTCCTCTGGCGGGAGATAAGTGTTTGCTACAGAGTCACCTCCGTTTGACGTTCCCTGAATATCTTCCGACCGGCACTGCGTATCTTCCGACAGCCCCTGAATGTCCTCATGCATAGCCATCTCTCTGCATGGGGTCCCCTCACTCGTTTCACTTCCCCTCCGGGGGAGCGTCCCTGCTATGCATGTGTCCGTGCTCACACGATGCTTTGGCGGGTCTTATTGGGAATACTTATTCATCTACGTATTTCTTTCGTCTTCCAAGAAGAAACACACACGCTGTGACTCTGCCTTCCCCCGCCTAGGCCATACACACAGCTCCCATTATGTGTCAGACTTGGACGGGCAAGTTGAAGTTGGACTACTAGACCTGATGGTTTAATTTATGTTCTCAAAAAGCCATGTACTTTGAATCTCTCTCTCTGTCTCTCTCTCTCTCGCTCTCGTTTGCTTTCTCTTTCTCTTTCCCTCTTGTTTGCTTTCTTTTTCTCTTTCTCTGTCGCTTTTTCTTTCTCATTCTCTCCCCCTTTCTCTTGCTCTTTCTCTTTCGCTCTCTTGCTTGCTTGCTTTTTCTTTTTCTTTCTCACTCTCTCTCTCTCTCTCCCTCTCTCTCTCTCTCTCACACACACACACACACACACACACACACACACACACACACACACACACACACACACACACACACACACACACACACACACACACACACACACACACACACACACACACATACATTTCAAATAAAATCAGGCAGCTTTTATCCTTCCAAACCTCACTTGTAGGATGCCAGTGTGTCTGGGGCATTCAGCATGTGTTTTTTGACCGGTTTGTGTGTTTTAACATTCCCTGTAAGAATACAAGTAGCTCTTTGAACACAGCGTGTCTTTGGCTCGCAGTGTGTGGGGAACAGCACTGCTCTGTACAGCCACAAACCCTGAAGTCTTTTGCACCACTACTCAGGCTCCTGCTACATACAGTGCAGGTCCTATTGCACACAGCACGCACACATCTGCCACTTTGTTCAAATATGGCAAATATTAGGTTGTTGATTTGTATTTTAAAACAGTGTTCAGGCATATTTGCATTGCTTGTAGCACCTACAAGATGAATGGGTTGATATAGAAATAAATAAACAGTCACATATATTTAATTTAGTTTTATTTTAAAGTCGGACTGCAAGGAAGAGTAGAAAATTGTTGCACATCAATATCAAATATACAGTCTTAATCACTTAAATATTGTCAGATACTGGCTGGTATATATATTTCCTCTGCTTTATTTTGTAACTGTAAACTTCCAACTAAAGCCATTTAGTGCATGTTACTTCACCTAACCTATTTATGTTTATACCTGACAGGTTAAAGTAACACAGGACATGTTCAGTTACTAACTTATCTACTTACATGAACAATTTATCCTTCATGCTCTCTATGTCACAGCGAACAGCTGCCATCTTTTCATCGTTGGTTTGCAAGAAGAAGTTTTGCTTCCTATTGATCTACTGTATATCTCGAGACATAAGAAGTTATGTCCTGCTGTCTATTGGTCTATATCTCGAGACTTAAGAATGTCTTGTTTCCTATTGGTCTATATTTTGAGACATTAGAAGCTATGTCCTGTTTCCTATTGGTCTATATTTTGAGACATTAGAAGCTATGTCCTGTTTCCTATGGGTCTACATCACAACACATTAGGATCTCAGTAATGCTTCCTAAATCACTGGACATTAGCGTGTGGGGAACTAATCACCAAGGCCCGTATTCTGTGGCTCATCAGCTTTTGAGGGTCCATTCACTATTAGGAAAAAAAAATTTGCTGGAGGTGTTTCACATGATGTGTGCACGCTCAAATCCGCCATCTTGGTCGTCTTTTCACTGTTAATGTATCCATCTATTGATCTACAATACAATTATAGAATATTGACAGCTGGTTCCTTGCTAATTTTCTGCCTTTATAAATATCATTCTAGAGGTATTATTTCAGAAATTTCCATTTGCAATTTTTGGTATTCACTTTTGGAATTTCATGCAACATGATTAACAATCTGTGGTGGAGCCAATCTATCCCCCCATGGTACCTCCTACTCCTCAACCTCCCCACCTCTTCCTCCCCCTCCTCCTCCACCTCCTCATCCTCCCCCACCACCAACTCCTCCTCCTCCCCCACCTCCCCCTCCTCCTCTACCTCCCCCTAGAAGTCGTACTGGGACACGAACACGGTCACCCTGGTGATGTATCGGCCCAGCACCACGCGTCTCTCCAGCTCCGTCATCTCCATCTCCGCCTCCATGGTGACGGGACCGGCCAGCGGCGTGACCAGCATCAGCTGACCCGTCTGGCGGTCCGACCGCTGCACGGTGAAGTGGCGGCGGGCCAGTTTGCCCCCCAGCAGGGAGAAGCGTAGGGCGTCGCCCATGGGCCTCATGGCCGACACGCGGAACATGACGCGCGGCGCCGACAGGTTGGACACCACGGACAGGAAGTGGTAGGAGAAGGAGTTGGGCGCCAGGGGACACGCCTTGTTGTCCACGGGACACGGGTTCCGCTCGCAGCGCCTGGCCGGAAGGAAGTGGTCATCGATCAGAGATGAGGAGTGGATCCCCTTGGTTCTTTGAATGGGTTTTGGATTTGCATTTATATGGGATTTATTTTGAAGAAAGAAATATTTTTTTAACCCTGAGAAAATGATGAAATTTTTTTAATACAACTGATCAGATTGTTTAACCTTCTGGTTATTACCTTTTCATTTGGTCTAATATTATTGTGTGTATGATCATATTTCAAATATATATCCTTTTAGATGATATATTTATATCTGCGGTTCTGATTGTCGCCATCATCTCTTCAAAGCGACGATCCTGTACGTTGACCTCTGACCTGTCATGTTCACGCATGGGGTCAGGGATACAGGACAGGACGTGGTCATGGTTGTACTTACATCGGGGCAGTTTTGACGTAGGTGGCATTGCGCATGCGAGGACACTCCACGCGGACGCACTGGAAACCTCCGTACGTGTTCACACACACCTGCTCCCTGGTGCAGTTGTTCTGCCTGATGGCACACTCGTCCATGTCTGGGAGAGAGAGAGGGGGACGGGAGGGGACAGTCAATAGCAACAAAGAATGAACAAAGAGGAAGTAGATACACTGAAGAATTGTAAATATGTAAGAAAGTAAGTATGGGAGGGATAGAGAGAGTAAGAGAGGGAGAGAGAGAGGGGGGGAGAGAGAGAAAGAGGAAGAGAGAGAGAGAGAGAGGGGGAGGGGGGGGGAGCGAGTGAGAAAGAGAAAGAGAAAAAGAAAGCAAGCGAGAGTGAGTGAGAGAAAGAGGAAGAGAGAAAGAGTGAGAGACAGAGAGAGAGAGAGAGAGAGGGCGAGAGAGAGAGAGAGAGAGAGAGAGAGAGAGAGAGAGAGAGAGAGAGAGAGAGAGCGAGCGAGAGAGAGAGAGAGAGAGAGAGAGAGAGGGCGAGAGAGAGTGAGCGAGAGGGCGAGAGAGAGAGAGAGAGAGAGAGAGGGCGAGAGAGAGAGAGAGAGAGAGAGAGAGAGAGAGGGCGAGAGAGAGAGAGAGAGAGAGAGAGGGCGAGAGAGAGAGAGAGAGAGAGAGAGAGAGAGAGAGAGAGAGAGAGAGAGAGAGAGCGAGAGAGCGAGAGGGCAAGAGAGAGAGAGAGAGAGAGAGAGAGAGAGAGAGAGAGAGAGAGAGAGAGAGAGAGAGAGAGAGAGAGAGAGGCAGAGGGAGAGAGAGAGAGGTCCAGCAAAAGGAAGACAGACAGAAAGAAGGAAACGGGGAATGATAGCAAGAAAAAGGGTTAAGCAAAAAAAGGCAATAGTATTTATTATTCTGGTAAAACGTTCCAAAAAGGGCAGTAATAAGCATTTGCTAAAGTTCATTAACGGTCAATGTTGTTGTTTATATTTTCTAATGGTGTTCATGTTAAAAAAATAATTCATTTATACATTACATGTAGACCTAACCCATTTACCCACTAACCCACTAACCCATTAACCCTTACCTCCTTTGCTAATGCTAACAATGCATATTACTGCATTAACTAATTTCAGTGAATGGTTGAATGATGTTCCCGTATTCTAGCGTGTAACTGGGATCATTTCCAAGTGTACTCTTCTCTGTCTGTGTGTGTGTGTGTGTTTGTGTGAGTCTGTGCATCAACATCCATACGTATGCATGTGTTTGTTTTTATGTGTGCGTGTGTGTGTGCGCTTGCACGTGCGTATGGGCATGCTCATGTGTTTGTCCTTGTGTGTGCTTCCATGCTTGTGTCTCAGTGCGTGCATGTGCGTGTGTGGGCGTGTGTGTGCGACTTGTGTCTGGTGTCTTGATGAGAACACAGCGCCTGGAGGACGGCAGCAGACCTTTGCAGCTGCGTCCGTCGCGCGTCAGCTCGTAGCCGGCGGGACAGACGCAGCGGTAGCCTCCAGGTGTGTTGATGCAGGCGTGGTGACAGATCCTTCCCGCCTGCCCGTTATGGAACACCTCACACTCATCAATATCTGGAACGCAACACACAGGGACACGCGGGGACACACGCACGTCAATATCTGGAACACAACACACACGGGATACACGGGGACACACGCACGTCAATATCTGAAACACATCACACAGGAACACACACACACACACACACACACACACACACACACACACACACACACACACACACACACACACACACACACACACACACACACACACACACACACACACACACACACACACACACACAAACACAGAAAGACAAACACATGTACCAACGTTGCAGTGATTTATCTTCACAGCCAAATGGGCCCCTCCCCATATGTCTGTGAGTGTGTGTTTGTGTGTGTCTGTGCAAATTTGCGTACCGTGTGCATGCAGGGCCGGCGCTCGGCATAGGCGAGCTAGGCGACCGCCTAGCCCCCCCCCCCCCCGGCGCATGTTGATTTCGAGTTGCCTAGGGCGCCGAAACAGCCAGCGCCGGCTCTGTGTGCATGTGTTGGTTTTTGTTTTTCTGCGTGTGTCCTTGTGTGTGTGTTCATGTGTGCGCATGTCTGAGTGCGTGCATGTTCGTGTGGGCGCGTGGGTGCATGTGCGTGTGTGTGCTTGAGCGTGACTTGTGTCTCGTGTCCTCCTGACGCGAACCCAGCCGGCTACCTGTGCAGGTGCTGCTGTCCCGCCCAGAGATGGTGTACCCCGGCTCGCAGGTGCAGTGGGTGGTCCCCTGGACCTGGGTGCAGCGTAACGGACGCGTATGCGCCGCACTGGCGTCCGCCGGCAGAGAGGGGGCAGCAGCAGCGGCGGTGGGGGAGGAGCCCGCGGTCACGTTCGTCACGGAGCTGACGACTGAAGAAGAAGAGAGAGCAGTGGGCCGTGGATGGGAGTGTCATCCTGTCTGCGTGATCGTTCAGCTTTCTAAAAACAACAGATGGAATCACGTCGAATGGATTCAATTCAGCTAATCTGTGATGGTATGGCCCCGGGATAGTTACAATTGCAATTCACTACGAGACGTAACAATTTGTGCATCGATTGAGTTGTAGCTGTTTTTTTACATCTAAGTGGTAATGATTCCAGCTCAAGAATCCAGACAACATCCCCATTTACCGCCTCTCACAACCCTCTCTGCTGTTTTTGCTTCCCATTTATTCTCAGTCAAACACATAAAATGATGTCTTCTATTTTGATCCGTGAAAGGTGTTGCCAATGCGGGACTAGGATAAGCATAACATATCCATTTAGTATGAATGATGTTCGAGTTTTGTTTCTGATACGATGTTAAATCTAGTCAGTTGATATCTTCATGGATAAACAGCATGTCACATTTGTGTTTGTTTATTTGTTTGCATGCATTTGGCAGAAATACTGCTGAGGTAAATACATTTAAAGCGATAATTAAAGAGTGTTGTTTATCTGTAGGGGTAGATGCCTCTATTCAACCAACATAGGCCTATTCATCGCACGACTTTCGTCTAACACTGGCACCACAACAAAGTTAAATATGAAGCTACAAAACATGGCGTTGCTGAACTCTCCGCCACCCATTTGCCGGTCGTGTTTTGCAGCGGGGGATTAATGAACTCTTCTAAAGGCGCCAAACAGGGGAACACTGCAAAGGGTACGACCCGCTGAACTGAAGACTGTTGAAAAGGAAACTCGCACAGAGCGTCCAGTGTTTGGGCTGACCAGAGACCAAACAGAACCCACCCTGCATCAGCCAGCCTGCATGGGCTGAGCTTTTAAGTCCATAAAAATAGCAGTCTCACCTTTGAGCAGGGCGCCGTGACTGACTTTCTGTGTTCGTCAGCAATTTGTTTCAGCAGCACTTTGGGGATACTTGTTTTTTCCGTGCTTACATCTTACCGCTCGAATTTGGGACGAGGCTTGGATTCAGTGTTAATTAAATACTTCATGTTCTATTGATTGTTTTTTGGAGATGCAATTAAGTGTGTTCTGGGAAAATGACAGTACTGCCATAAATAATAAATAGCCCAAGTATTTGACGGAGAGAGGATTTTAAAGGTATATACAAGGGGAATGTTTTACCATGGCTTTTTGAGGTTTGAAGGCGTCGAGGACTAGTGACTGTGACATACTGGCATCAAGGCAAAGAGAAATCCTGTCGTGCTGTAGCCGAGAATAAAGCAGCACTAGCTGCTAGCTGTTACTCTTAACCTCTGTGTATGAGTGAGTGTGGAGTGTGTGTGAGGTTCTCAGACGTAGGCCTACTCACATGACGGAGCCGCATTCTGGCAGGACGCTCCGGTCCAGCCTTTGGCACACGTGCACGAAAACTGGTTCACCTCATCCGAGCAAGACCCTCCGTTGAGGCAGGGGGACGACGCACACTCGTTGACGTCTGCAGACGAACATGGAACGATTGAATGAATGGATGCACGGATTAATGGATGGGTGAACGAACGGATGGATGGAGGGATGAATGAAGAGCAGCAATATATACAAAATCACGTAGAAAATATAAGAATATGACATCACTGCAGCTTCTTGTCTTTGTGTGTGGTGTGCGTACGTGTTTGTGTACATACATACGTGTGTGTGTGTGTGACAGTGGAAGAAATAAAAAAAAGCGATTGGGGGGAGAAAAAGAGAGAGAGAGAGAGAGAGAGGGAGGGAGAAAAGGAGAGAGGGATAAAGCTGGAAAGAGAGTAAGAGATGGGAGAGAGATACAAAGGATTTAAATGAGCAGGGGCTAAGTTGACAGAATGCTCCGCTTTTTATCAGAAAGCCTTTGAAACATTATCTTAACGTTGGCTGACATTCAGAGGAACCCCCTGCCTGAAATATCAACTGTGTTCAATAACAACCCCCCCCCCCCTTCCCCCCCCCAGCAACACAACCCTACCCCCCCCCCCAAAAAAAAACCCCACATGACACAAAAGGAAACATGATCATGAGACATTTATGAAATGTATCTTATCTAGACGTACAGAGAGAGAGAGAGAGAGGGAGGGGGGGGGGGGACAGAGAAAGAGAGAGAGAGAGTCAGAGAGAGAGGGAGAGTGGGGGGAGATGGAGGGGTTAGGAGGCGTAGGTGACCTAAAGAGCACGGTGACAGGGTTGTTCCAGAAATCAGTGGATAAGATACAGGGATGATTGATGGGAGAGGAGGGGGGAGGGAGGAGGAGGAGGGGAGGAGGAGACGGGGCAGGAGGATGGGGGAGGAGGAGACAGGGCGGGGTGAGCTTTATCCGCAGGAGGGATTCAGACGGGTGCACTGGGAGTGGGAGGGTTTATAGTGTTCTTATCATGAAACCAGTACTACTGGGAGTGGGAGGGTTTATAATGTTCTTACCTGGAAACCAGGTACTACTAGTTAGTGTTCTTATCATGAAACCGGGTACTACCGATAGTGTGAGGGTTAGGGTTAGGGTTAGGGTTTAGTTTTCTTATCAGGGAATTAAACAGGTAACTTCCGGGAGTGGGAGGGTCTTTAGTGTGTTTTTCAGGGGGTTTACCACCGGGTACTTCCTGGAGTGGGCGGGTCTTTAGTGTTCTCACCAGGGGGGTTACTACCGGGTACTTCCTGCAGTGGGAGGGTCTTTAGTGTGTTTTTCAGGGGGTTTACCACCGGGTACTTCCTGGAGTGGGCGGGTCTTTAGTGTTCTCACCAGGGGGGTTACCACCGGGTACTTCCTGCAGTAGGAGGCTCTTTACTGTTCTCCTCGTGCGGTTAAGGCCTCAGGGTTCAGGGGGGCTCACCTCGGCAGACGGCCCCCTGGCCGCTCCAGGTCAGGTTCTCCTGGCAGACCCGTGTCTCCGGGCCCCCCAGGGTGTACCCAGGGTCGCAGGTGAAGTGGACCTCGTGGCCCACCGCCTGGGCCTTGCCCAGCCTCCGGCCGTTGACCGGGACGTCCAGCTTTGGACAGGAACCTGGGGGAATCATGGCCACACATCAACACATACAGTAGGGCGGGACAGTTCATCCCAACGTTACAAAAATACAAATAAGGGATCAAGTGCAACATCAAAATCTTTTTCAATTTTGTGATAATGGTCAAATGGGTCGATGCAGATATGTTACACTGTTATAACTTATAAAGGGAGTAGGGTCCTACATGTAGGGCCTACAAATTTGAAGTTATTCTCCAGATTTCAGAAAAAAATGTTTGTTTGGCAATGACCACAAACAAATGTCAAATCATGTTTTTGAAAAAAAAAAATCCTTAGAATTTTTTTAATGCAAAAATGATAATTCCCACTAATAGGGAATCATGTGTCAAAAATGCAAGATCAGTCAGAATAATCATGTAAAGGTTCCCTATGCAAAAATGCCGATTTTCAACGCCCCTAACGCGAGTAACGCGCTTGGTGTGGCCGTACCTTAAGGCCCCGTCCACACTAGGGCTGCAGGATATATCGGCTATGTACGATATATCGATATAATTTCCATGGGGATACAAGATTTGACAATATCGTTTATATCGATATGCGTTAAAATGGTCAGTTTCCCCCTCAAGCGTCTACAGCGCTTGCCTTGGAGACTGTGAGCGCGACCCCTCCCACTCTGTCTTTCCGAACGTGCCGTGTGCAAAGACGCCTCATTCCCGCCCCCGCCGCCCCCTCACAACACAACAAGCATGGATTATACCCGTAAAGAAAACGAGACAGCAGCGGTAGACGAAATTGTTTCAAAGAGGAGAAACAACGGCTCCATAATGTGGAAATAGTTCGGGTTTAAAAAAAAACAGATGAGCAGCAGCTGCAGGTCATCTGTAGAGAGTGTAGCAAAACCGTTGCGACTAAAAGTGGAAGCACGACAAATCTGTTCCACCATTTACAGCAGCGGTACAAAGTGCAGTATAATGAATGCGTAATACTCCGTGGCTGTGCTGCTGCATCACCGGCCGCGACAGTTTCTTCTGCCCCGAAACCAGGGCCGGCGCTCGGCAAATGTGTTGGGGGCGCCCTCTGGTGACGCTCTTAATTAATTAATTAAAATATACGAAACAAGCGAAATGAAACCAAACATGTTCCCAAATGGAACGGAGAAGGGAGGGGGCGGGGGATTAAAGTTACGGCGCACTGAAACCCTCACCGTAGTACACAGGACAATGCGACGAAGCCAATGCTCTTATTGGTAGCTAATGTGTGTAACCTACAGCTTTATAATGTTTTGCATAGGTGATTATTTTGTGAAGAAGGTGAAAAACGTCCCTTTTTTTTAACATGTTCATTAAATTCTGTTGAAAATAACGATACAAAATCACATGTTGCAGTCATACTGACCTATGTTTTAATAAAAGTGCTTGCAACATCTCACATGTGGCTTTTGACTTAGAAAAAAAACATCTAACCCACTCTAAAGAAAATATCGAGATATATATCGTATATCGCCATTCAGCCCAAAAATATCGGGATATCATATTTTGCCCATATCGTGCAGCCCTAGTCCACACGAAGCCGAAACGGGCGAAACCGTTGCGGTTTCGATCTATCCGGTTTCGGAGCATCTCCGTAAAGACGGAGTCAAGCCAAACCGGGTAGATCTGTAGAAATCTGTAGTACACATTCCAGGCCCATAAGGGGCGCTGGTTCTGCTACAGAAATCCAGAAGAAAATTAAATAAGAAGAAGAGGCGAGCATGCGCATAAAGGCTGCTTCCCGAACCACTAACAACACAAACAAACAGTCAGTCAACAGTCTCAATAAATAATGGCTTAGCAACCCAACAAGGGACATGATCTGCTGCAGAACAATTACAAGCCTGTGGTCCACCATCATCTTTGTCATTGGCTGGAGGGTCGAGGGGTGGGGCGATGACGTCATGGTTTACGGTTTCAGTCGGTTTCAGGCGTCCACACGAATCCAAAACGAAACCGGTTAGATTTGAAACCACCTCCGAGGGTGTTTTCAGAAGTTTACGGTTTCGGTCAGCGGATTCGCCGGCTTCGTGTGGACGGAAGGCCGAACCGTACAAGACCTTTGCGGTTTCACTATGAAATCGGCTTATTTCCGAGGCTACCCGGTTTCGTTTTGGATTCATGTGGACGCCTGAAACCGACTGAAACCGTAAACCATAACGTCATCGCCCCACCCCTCGACACTCTAGCAAATGACTGTTGAGCCCGCGGAGTCTCACCCTTTATGCGCATGCTCGCCTCCTATTCTTATTTACTTTTCTTTTGGATTTCTGTAGCAGAAGCAGCGCCTCTTATGGGCCTGGAATGTGTACTACAGCGTTTCTACAGATCTACTCGGTTTCGCTTGACTCCGTCTTTACGGAGATACTCCGAAACCGGATAGATCGAAACCATAAACGGTTTCGCCCGTTTCGGCTTCGTGTGGACGGGGCCTAAAGGCCTATTCACACCCTACGGTAAATACGGATACGGACCGTTTCGTCCGGTCCCGGAGGTGTTTCGTCCGTAAATGGGTCCGTCGCCTCTGAGCTTACGAATCCGGAGTGCTCCGGGAGAACCGGAGCAATACCACAGGAAATCGAGGCGGCAGTATAGAGTCAAAAGTCAGACCATTCGCGAAAACAGATAGAGTAGTATAATATCTGATATTTATATATTGTATTTAACAATTTATACTTATATTATACAATAAACCTGACCTTTTTATTTCATTTTTCCCCGGCTTTGGCAATGAGTTGTAACTGGTAATTTAACAACATTTTGAGAAAATAATCTGCTGGTTGGTGAGGGGTGTCACATGCCACCGCACACTTTTTGCACTTTTTTTTGCCGATTTCGGATGACCCAAAGCAAAATCATCTCTAATCATCATGTTTGCGATTGTCGATGCCGTTAATTTGTGAAACGACAGTTACTGCCCTCTAGAGGATTTATTGCGTAACATCCATAAAAACGCTGAAACCAGACGGAGGTATGAAGGGTAGTTCCGGGGGCAACGTTTGGGGCGACGGACGAATTCCGTCCGGATCCGGAGGTATGGATCGGCCTTAAGAGGACTGCTTGGTCCAGGCATTGCGTGGGCCGGGGGCTCACTGTTGGTGGTCCGGGAGGCGTGCTTGGCGGTGGTCTGCTGCAGCAGGTTGATCTTCTTGCGGAGGGCACGCAAGCTCTGGGTGTAGGACGCCTCGTGGGCGGAGAGCAGCTTGTGGACCTGCTTCAGAGAGCTCTGCAGCTCAGCACGGGTGGAGCACTCCTGGAGGGTGGAGAGAGAGAGGGGGGGAGAGGGGAGGAGATAGCGAGAGGGGGGAGAGGCACAGGCAGAGAGAGAGAGAGAGAGAGAGAGAGAGAGAGAGAGAGAGAGAGAGAGAGAGAGAGAGAGAAGAATTGGTTGCAAATATTTAGAATAATCTAAAGATAAGAAAACTCAATTTCCGTTTGGTAAATTAGTTTAATTAAATGAGTCATGCCATTTAGGTTGCTGAATGTAATATTTTTTCTTCCCTTCCTTTTAATCAAGTATGAGCATTGACATTCCACCCGAGCGGGAAAAATATGCCTGGTTATTAAATTAATGCACAGTGGACCAACATTAGAGGTTTAACGAATTGCACAAACAAAACTGCTTGACCTACTATTTGCCCTATTCCAGTCCCAATACATGTTTACTTGGCAAAAAACTTTCTGGCAAAGAAATGTTTACACATGTAGCTTAAGTCTAGGGGCGACGGTGTCAGTATTATGAAAAGCCTCTGCTAAACGTTGCATTAATAACTGCGTAGGAGACGGTAGCCCTGAGCCGCGGCACACACGACGCCCCCCGCCTTCGTCTTCTTACATTCGCCTTCCAGTAATCGAAATCGTCTAATCCGTCTACCAACACACACACACACACACACACACGCACACGCACACGCACACACGCACGCACGCACGCACACACACACACACACACACACACACACACACACACACACACACACACACACACACACACACACACACACACACATACACACACACACACACACACACACACACACACACACACACACACACACACACATACGAGGAACCAGTGGTCAGGTTTTCAAGTAACCATTGCGCAAAGTGGATATTTCAGGGGATGTGAATGAATCGCCCACACCGTCTACCCCCCCCCCATCCCCCCCGTGATAAACGATCAGTTCTGCGGGCTCTTTGAAGAAACCCGGCGGGTCGAGTTAACCTGTACACTACACGCAGTCGCAGCGTAAACATCAATCCTCTTTAGAGCCACGGCTCCCATTGGCTGAGAGCAGAAGGGAGTGGTACCAATATGTGTTATTTTTTTTATTTTTTTTTTGGGGGGGGGGGGGGGGCAGACGTTCTTTGCTCTCTTTCATTCAGCCGACCTTTACTGTTCCCACACACGTGCTTTCAGAGCAGCCAATTTGTGTTTTTTTCATCCTGCGAGTTGTGTAAGAAAAGTAAACATTTGGCTTCGAAAAAAAAGTTTCAGATTTGGTCCGAAGTAGCTTTTGGAGAAGCTTATGTCAGTGCGTGGGAAGTGGGAACACAGATGTTTACCATGCCCTCAAAGCCATCTTTATGCGTCTGAACAGAATGTTATGTGAGTTTTTCAACTTTTCTATTTGGATGGTTGGTGGTGAATAT
Organism: Gadus morhua; assembly: GCF_902167405.1. Classification (NCBI taxonomy): domain Eukaryota; kingdom Metazoa; phylum Chordata; class Actinopteri; order Gadiformes; family Gadidae; genus Gadus; species Gadus morhua. The sequence goes on along the minus strand of NC_044061.1, from coordinate 23,098,107 downwards.
TAAGTCTGGATGTGATTGTTGATGTTCATAGATGTTTTTATGGCGTTGTTATTTATGTTCTAATAGGCTATTGAGGCCACAAACAAAATACATATATGGACATGTTTCTATCAAACTAACTTAAAATCACACACACGCATGCACTTGTGCGCACACAAACACACACATGCACCCACACACACACACACACACACACACACACACACACACACACACACACACACACACACACACACACACACACACACACACACACACACACACACACACACACACACACACACACACATAAACACACAAACACATATTTTAGGTCAAACGGCCTTGCTATTTCAAAAGATATTTGGCAGTTTTGTGTTAAATCACGTGACATGTGCTTGAACTCTATTCATAGACGAGATGTTTACCTGAGAGAAAGGATGGAGTGAAAATGTGGACCAGTGCAATGGCTGCATTTTCTCATGATATGTGACTCATAAAGATGTGCCTACATAACATAGGTTATGATTTTTTACTCATAAATTATCTGATGGTGTGGTAGTCTACCCTGTGTATTCCAGGTAGTCAATAAATGAATTACCCTAATATATTTAACAAAGAAGATCAATGATATTCATAAAAAAAAGTAATCTAGTCATTTTATGCAAGCCTATGCAAGATTATATATTGATTTAAATTCTTATTTACCATTATGGCAGGGATAATGTGCACGAACGATTTCCGATTTCCTTCCCCATATTGTAGCCTACCCATTACAGCAGCCTGGGAAAAAAACATTTTATGTCTCGCCGTCTCTTGTGATTGGCAGGACCCCAAACCACAAGTAGCCAATCATGACATGTGCGCGCACTATCAATTGAACAGCCACTCACCTGTCCAGACGAAAATAAGATCGGACAGAAGCATAGGATCACGACGACAAACATTTTCCAAAGTTCAGCCCTAGAGCAGGTTAAGAATATTCCAGAAGATCTCAGAGGTCTGGGGCTATGGAGTGGGAACTTCATGCGCTGAAGACCAGCGACTGAAGCCCGGCTGCAGTGCTGGGGGGTTTATCCCTCCATAGCCAATCACAGACTTTCGGGAAGGAAAATAACCAAATCTTTTTATATTTTAGACGGTGCTATAATTCGGGACCAGGGTTTGCTGAGAGGTTGGGCGTGAGGCTGTACCCCAATTTCACTCCACCTTGTTTGTCTGTTATAGACGCAGTTGAAAAAACAAACAAACAACGTTGTATACTGTTATGTTATGTGGACTATTTTAGCCTTAAGACCCAGCTTGCCTGAGTCTGTATTTATTTTGTAATGGACGTGCCAGACAATTAACAATAATATTTCCCTGCAATCTTGACGCAAAAGTGTAACTTTGCGCAAACATGGATGTGCAGGCGCGTCATCATCATCATCAATCATCATGAGAACATAGCGACCATGTGCACTTTGGGGGGACAGACAAGGCATATCCACAGTAGGTCCTCATAAACTATCCTGGACGGATAGTTTGTGTAGTTGAGCTGATTTTTGGGATGGGTTTAGTTCAGCAGAAAATGGGAACGGGACTTAACACAAAAAACGTTCTACTATAGAATGTGTTTTTTCTTGCCTCGGCCTACTATGAAGGGGGGTGACGAGGTTTTGCACGTAAACAGCAAAATTCACCTTAGGCCTATATAATTTGAATTTTTTTTTTTCAACCAAGTGACAGTCTTTCATGACGTTGGTGATTTATTAAACAACAAGATAAAAATGCCGAATAAATGTCAATAGATCTAAATAATATACAGCGTTTAGGTTTTTTGGAGGTGTCTCCCTTAATAAAACAATGGAGCTGAGTAACCAGTGGGCCACCGTCACCAGTCTGGTTGACCCAGTGAGATGGCCAGTCATCCACGGGACAATAACGCTTTGAAGACGCAGTAGAGAGGAAACATTGAGCTGACGTCCCTCGTCCGGTACAACAGTTTAATAGGGGTGGGGAGGGGGGGGGGGGGGGGGAGGTCATACGCGGAAATTACTATAAAGGTCCCAGTTCTCCAGCCCATTCAGCAGCATGACAAGACGTTTCTAGAGGAGGAAAAGGCCCATTGTAATACACACATGGACCTTGGAGAAACTTAAGCCCTCCATCTCCGCGTTATCAACCCATGAGATCCACTACCCAGACTCCCCGGTGTGGTTGGTAGAGCGAGGGTCGTATTTGTGAGGAGGAAGGAAGTAAAAGGGAAGTGTATAGTTACTCGGTCCCATTTGAGCCACTCATCATGAGGTCTCTAACGGGTCCCCAACGTTTCCCTCCGGTTGCAGTCCCAATGGGCCTGCTGCTGACGCTGCTGCTGTGTGGTAACGCTGCAGAGATGGAGGCGACCTCAGACGGTAAGCCGCTCAATTGACAGTCTAATAGTATGTTTTATGACGCATGGTTTACTGGCATGACATTTGTAAAAGGGACAAGGAAGTGGCCAATCACAGTTTCAACCACATTTATATAAGAGAAAAATCGAATGGAGATGTTTTAGACGAAGAAAAAAAAGTTATTGTTTTAATTTCCATTTTACCCATGTAACGAGCATGCAGTTTTAGATCCGCTTTTCATCGGTCAATTGAATTATAAACCATTTAAGCTATTCATCCAATCACTGCTCCCATCCACGCACAAATCATTCGTTACCATTGATCCATTAGATGGTTAAATACTCCTCTGCTTGTGTTTCTTTGCAGGGCTGGAGGTGAAGGAGCACACTCGGATTGTTGCCCAGCACAATAGGCTACGTAGCAGGGTTCAACCCATGGCAGCTAACATGCAGAAAATGGTTTGTGGCTATTCTCTGCTTTGTGTTTGTGTGTGTGTGTGTGCGCGTGTATGTATGTGTGCGCGCACGAGTGTCAAGAGGTTAATATTGTCCAATTGTTTTTGTTACCTCCTTTTGTACAGACATTCAGTATTCTTCTACTCTGCCAGTCTTTCAGTTAAGGGAAACACTGGAAGGGGAGCAGAAGCAGATCCTCTTGTATATCAATCCGGTGTTTTAAACAGCTCTGTGACCTTGGTAACTGATTCCCTCAAATAAAGCAAACTCCTCCAAAATACCACATTAATGATATAGTATATACCCAGAGTTGAAAAACAGGCAGGATTATAAAGGCTACCTTGATGGTGGTTTACTGTGTGTTGTTCGGATTAGTCCAACAACACGCAGAGATGGATTCAACCACACAAATGCCTTGCTTTGATTCAGAACCAATCTCCAGCGCTCATCTGCTCCTCTGCTTGGCCAAATGGATCTCTTCCCGCTTATATCTTTGTGAGATATGCTCACCGGGTTATCTGTTGTATAATATATTCAGCGTATTTGACTTAAGTGTAAAATAGGATGCTCTGTACAAACCATACTGTAATCTTTCTCGTAGATAACATCGCTAAAGTAATCTCACTACGCTCCAATTTAAAACCGCCTCGCCAAAAACTCACTCTCTGTCGATTAGGTGGTAATTACAAAGACAGTAGGGGCATAATTATTCCGCGCTAACAACTGCGGGGCGACAGGTAGTTTTACTTTAATTTTCTTGGTGAAATCCCCCACTAGAAGCCTTAGTGCACTTTCGAGGCGCGGGAGAGCTTTGCAGATAAACGCTGTAAACGGCTCAGAGCTTAAGATTTTGATTATCTCCACCTTTTCTTCCCAGCACAGCTGTAAAAAGGTAAGTGTTTGCGGTGGTAGTGGAATGATTATAATATGCTAATTCAGGGTTTCTTACTGATGGAGATGAATACTGATTTCACGGGATTGAAAGTAATGAGCTCCCTGCTTTTATTTTTTATAATCCAGGAGGTCATAAGGTCAACCAAGGCGTTCTCGTACTGCATTCAGATGCATTATTTAATCATGAACTTCTACTACCTAATTTTCCTACTCATGCTTATATCAAAATATGTTTTGAGATTGATATTTATCACTATAGGTTTCTCCCACCACATCCTCAATGCTCCCTGTAGACCTAGGTTGTTTTAAAAAGCCAGCCAGATATTAGATAGGTGTTAAACAGTGAGCCATATTGCTTTGTCGTGGACTATGTCTGTGTAAAAACTGTCACAAAGATTGCCAAGGTATAGATTTAAGACTTAAAACACACGGGCCGGGAGTTCACAACAGGCATGACATGTATTCGCCTGGAATGTGTTGATGTGTTGGAGAAGGTAAGGTATTATCACCTTGCAACCAGTTTGGTTCTGAACACCTGCTGGGTAGGGGGGGTAACTGAATGCGGACCAGTTCCCCCTACCCAGCTAGTGTTTAGAACCAAGATGGCAACGGAAAACGCCCCATTGCCTGGCGACCCCCTGCACCTCTGGGTGGCGCCACAGCCAGATGTTTACTGGCGTGTTGATGACATTTACATTTAGGGCATTTAGCAGACGCTTTTATCCAAAGCGACTTACAATAAGTACATTTGTCATAAGAAGTGCATCGATATATCGCTGTCGGTACAGAAAGGATGTTCATAGAACCAAGTGCAAGTACAGCAATCGCTAGGCTAACCAATTCCCTGTGTCGCAGCAATGATAGCAGCTACTGCAGTTGCTACACAGTTAAGTACTATAATACAACACAATACAATACAACACAATACAATACAGTGTCCAATGGGGGCCAGAAGCTGGAGGGTGGCTATGCAGTGTCGAGGTGGACTCTGATGTGATGACAACACTAGGTGGGCGGGGCGGTGGGGGTAATAGGGGGTTTAGTGTGTTGTCTGAGACAGCTTGTCCCTCTAAGCTCCGTCTGACTCGTGTGTGTGTCAGCTCACGGCCACTCCACCATGTCTTCCATCTGACCCCACCGAACATGATCGCAGACCCCTCTCAGCGGCCCTGACTACGATTATGTTCTTGGTCGTAAAGGAGAGCGCTCCATGCAAAACAAACTACATGGAAAAAAAGGTGACAGGATTGATGAGAGAGACAAATAGGGCTGTGGGCTGAACAATGTAAATAATGAGACGATTCATCACATTTCTTTTCACCAATTTATTCCCAGTCGCGCCAGGAGACAAATTATTTATTGACAGGTCACGCCCTAGAAGTGTGAATCACACACACGCAGGCACAGACACACATATTCACATGCATACGCACAGACACACACGCACACATATACACACTCACGCACACACACAGACACATACACACACACGCACACACACACAAAGACACAAAGACACATACTCACACACACGCACACAAACGACAAACGCGCACATCCACAGACACACGCACATGCTCAAGACCCAGTCAACATCGACAACAGTGAAATGTGTTTCTGGCTTGATGGCTAAATGCGCTTGACATCTCCGCCCTGTCTTTTCCTTCGGGTCTGTCTGCTGTTAGAGTTGGGCACCACGGTAGGCCCCGTAGCCTCCTGTCGCCGCTCCCAGCTGACTTCACGCAATCGAAAATGCATTTCACGTGCTGCTGAACACAGCTTGCGTCTGAGTGGGGGCACCCGCATAGTGTTTTTGCGTAACCAAAGAAAAACACAAACGCTTTGATCGTCGCATCCAGGAGTGGAACGAGAGGCTGGCCTTATTGGCGAGCCAGAGGGCGTCGTCCTGCCAACTCAACGCCTCCCGTTACGTCTCGCCGCCCTTCCACCACACGGGGTGGAACACGCACGTCAGCGCGCACGGAGCCACCTCCTTCTCTGAGGTCATCCTCCGCTGGTTCGAGGAGGGGCTGCGGTATGCCTACCTGGGGGCACGGTGTGGAGAGAACGCCACCTGCCAGCACTACAAACAGGTGGCGCCCTCGTTCACTTAGTATCGATTGTGCGAAATTGAATGTTGATTGTTGGCTCTTTGATACGTGTGTGTGTTGGCTGAGGTTTGAAAAAGCAATTTTTAATCTCACTTTTTTCTCTCTGGTTTATAAAGGTGAAATAGAAATATGTATAACGTTTTTTGCTGGTGTCACTGTGTCTGTGTTGTTTAGTTGGTGTGGGCCACTTCTAGTCAGCTGGGCTGTGCCAGACAAGTTTGTGTGAGAGAGCAGGACCGTAGCTGGGACTTCTACGTCTGCTCATACTCCCCTGGGTGAGGAAGTGGAGGAACGTGCAATTTTTTTGGTGCAACACAAATAAATATTGTGTGAATAACTGAATACACAAATACCTTACAAATACACAAAATTCCAAATCCATACAAGCCCATCGTAACACTATCAAACTTCACCTTCCTGGCTGTGTGTGACAACACAAGGCAAAGGTCGTTGATGAACAGCCATACATTAGCATGTGTGTCACTAGTGTGCGTTATGTGTTGTGTGTCACTGCCTAGTCTGCGTTATGTGTTGTGTTTCACTGCCTGGTGTGTGTAAATGCACTGCCTTGATTGTGTTTGTGTGAACATATGTGTCACTGCCTAGTGTGTGTTCATCTGTTGTGTGTCACCTTCTACTTTGTGTTTATGTCTGTACATGTGTGTCATTGCCTAACACGTGTATATGTGTGGGTACATGTTTGTCACTGCCTAGCGTGTGTTTATGTGTCAACATGTGTGTCTAGTGTGTATTTATGTGTTGTGTATCACTGCGTACCGTGTGTTTATGTGTTGTGTGTCACTGCGTACTGTGTGTTTATGTGTGTTTTTACATGCTTGTCACTGCCTAATGTGTTTTTATGTGATGTGCGTCACTGCCTACCATGTGTTTATCTGGGTGTACATGTGTCACTGCCTACTGTGTGTTTATGTGTTGTGTGTCACTGCCTAGTGTGTGTTTATGTGTTGTGTGTCACTGCCTAGTGTGTATTTATGTGATGTGTGTCACTGCCTACCGTGTGTGTTTATGCGTGAACATGTGCGTGGTGATGCTTGTCGCAGGGGGAACTGGGAGGTGAACGGCGTGGCGCTGGTCCCCTACAGGGCGGGGGAGCCCTGCTCCCTCTGCACCTCGCCCATGTCAGGCTGCTTCAGGCTGTGGGACCACGGAGGAGGACTGTGTGGTGAGTCACCGCAGCTCGCTCTGGAGGACAAAGACTGGGGGGGGGATGAGCCCGCTATTATCTGTTTAAAAGGGTTAAGAGATGGGTAAAGGACGGACAAAGCTGTCCTTATTTTAATAGACGCAATTAACACAGTATTCTATGGCATACCATTTCTAGTTGAAATGTGTGGGATCGTGTGTGTGTGTGGTTTCATGCACATGTTTTTTTTTGTGTGTGTGTGTATTTGTATGTGTTTTCATGCCCATATTTGTGTGTGTGTGTGTGTGTGTGTGTGTGTGTGTGTGTGTGTGTGTGTGTGTGTGTGTGTGTGTGTGTGTTCATGTGTATGTGTGTGTGTGTGTGTGTGTGTGTCTGTTCATGTGTATGTTTGTGTGTGTGTGGTCCTGTGCATGTTTATGTATTTTGTGTGTTCATGCCCATGTTTGTGTGTGTGTGTGCTTTCATGCTCTGTGTGTGTGTGTGTGTGTGTGTGTGTGTGTGTGTGTGTGTGTGTGTGTGTGTGTGTGTCCTACTCCCAGAGGTCCCTAAGAACCCGTGTCGAATGAGCTGCGGTCAACACGGCCACCTGAACGTCTCGTCCTGCAAGTGCCGCTGTGACCCCGGCTTCACGGGGATCTTCTGCCAGGGTAACGCGCGCCTCAGCAGCCTGGGAGAGCCAGCGGGGGGCCCATCGATACCCACAAAGGGGACCCATTATACCACCAGGTGTGAGGGTGATTAGCCGTTACAAGCCGTTTTGGAAATCAGCCTCTTTTGACATCACAAGCGAACGTGTCCGCCTCGATGTGTGCTGGATAGATCAGTCTACCAGCCTACCCGGTGGACTGCAGCAAGCGGCTTGTAACGGCTAATCACACTCACGCCCGGTGGTATAATATGTCCCCTTTAATGCGAGGGTGTCGCCTCCGATGTGTCTCCAGTGCGCTGCAGTGTTCAGTGCGTGCACGGCCGCTACAGGAAGGAGGAGTGCTCATGTCAGTGCGACCTGGGCTACGGCGGCCCCGAGTGTGCAGGTGGGTTTGCCCTCTTTTTTTTTTACATGAAGCTAGAATAATTGGGCTGGGAAGTTTATGTTTTAAAATCTAGAGAGGCTAACCTGAAAGGTGCATGTGAATTTGGAGGCGTTGCAATTCCAACCGGATGGGGGACCCAGCAGAAAGCCCCAAATTGGAAAAACCCAATCTAATAGATCACCTCTAAAATAGAAAGGTTTATAATCAAAACATTTATTCATATCCTTTCCATATTTCTAAATATTGTTTATTACATATAGAATATTTCCCCCAAAATATCACGGATTGAATTTGTTATCAACATAAGCTTGTGGTCGTCGAATTCCATCAGGCACCGACAGCGCATTAACATTGTAAGCATGCTGTCAGGATCTATTTATCCAACTGGTGACCCGGCGAAAACCCAGGGTAAAATAAAGTCCACTGTTATTGCCTTCGCTATCGTCTGAGCCTCACCGCGTATTGCTGCCGCTGTCCCTGCAGAGAAGCTGCAGTTCCCTCTGCGCAGCTGCAGTGTCCGGATAGACGGAGACTGCTTCATGGTGTCCCCAGGGGCAGACACCTACTACGCTGCCAAAGGCCACTGCCAGGTGAGACGAGAGACAGGGCAACTCAAAGAATAGAATAGAACAGAATAGAAGCTTTATTGTCATTGCATTGAATACCGTGTATTAATGCAACGAAATTGAAGGTGCCACTCCTGATCAGTGCTTTAAAAAGAAGAAGAAATAGTATATATAGTATAAGATATGCAACAAATACAGTACAAATACTTCCCCTGCATACCTCTCGCTCTCTCTCTCTCTCTCTCTCTCTCTCTCTCTCTCTCTCTCTCTCTCTCTCTCTCTCTCTCTCTCTCTCTCTCTCTCTCCTCTCTCTCTCTCTCTCTCTCTCTCTCTCTCTCTCTCTCTCTCTCTCTCTCTCTCTCTCTCTCTCACACATACACAATCTCATACAGGGTATACAATGTGGGACACAGACATAGACTGTCTAACATCTACCCGTCCCTTCCCGGCCAAATACACCCTCACGCACACAAATGCACAATTGTGTAAAAAACATCCCCAAAAGCGTCTAACGTTTACCCGTGAAGGTGTTTATGTGTGCGGGTGTCCCTGTTTGTTCTCCTCTGAGTTGCCAGGAACGTGGAGGGATGCTCGCTCAGATCCACAACCAGAAGGTCCAGGATATCCTGGCCTTTTATCTGGAACAGCTGGAGACCAGCAATGACGTCACCCACTTGGACTTTGAGACGCGAAACTTCTGGATAGGTGTGGTCCCATGTCATTTACATTTAGGGCATTTAGCAGACGAACCATTTTTAAGTGCAGGATGTACAACACACAATAAGTCCGTACATGTCATCTCCGAACACACAAAGTACACAAATGACACGTAAAATACACACACCACCCATCTGATCGCAAGGTGTTGTTAATGTCTGGATGGCTGCAGTCATTCGTCTCTGTACACAAAGCGCTCTATCACAAACAAGATGGGCGGTACCGTTTTTCTGGCCAGTATGTTTAATGGGAGAATAAACGTGTATTGTGAAGTATATCATCCGTTAAAAATACCATTTCCACTGCAGGTCTGACGTATAAATCTCTGAAGGACTCTTTCCGCTGGGACACCGGAGAGCCGCTGGTTTTCAACAGCTTCGCCTTCGGACAGCCGGACAACCAGGGGTAAGGAGCCTGTCTTTGTTGGACATGCTCAAGTACGTGCTAACATTATATGACCTAATATCACCCAATACTACGCGCCATGGTCTATTAAATGTAACAGGGCTTACACTGTCTCCTCCTTATTGATTTGTCGTTATTTAACCTATTTTTTCTAATTATTTTTTCTATTATTATTTTCATGTTTTTCTTTTAGTTGCGCTTATAAGGATGGCCAGTAGGTGTCTCAGTTGCTTGCTTTCTTTCGTTCTTTCTTTCGTTCTTTCTTTCTTTTTTTTCTTTCTTTCTTTCTTTCTTTCTTTCTTTCTTTCTTTCTTTCTTTCTTTCTTTCTTTCTTTCTTTCTTTCTTTCTTTCTTTCTTTCTTTCTTTCTTTCTTTCTTTCTTTCTTTCTTTCTTTCTTTCTTTCCTTCACTTTCTTTCTTTCTCGACATATAACAGAAATAGAATGTTCCAGATTGAAGTGCAGGCCTTGAGGAAATGTATAAATAGAGAATTGAGAACGAATAAATGTCACCCCTTCGTTCACGGTGTATGACGTTTAATCAATAGACCTTTGCAACACAGTTTCTTCCTTCTATCATACATGTCAAATGTTTTTGAACTGCCCAAGCGGCTACTATTCCCCCCTCTGCTCTCATTACCCCTGCCCCTCTGTCCCCCCCCTAGGTTTGGGAACTGTGTGGAGCTGCAGGTGTCCAGCGGCTTCAACTGGAACGACCAGCGCTGTAAAACACGGAACCGCTACATCTGTCAATACGGTGAGGACCAGCTCCGGGAGGGAGGGAGGGAGGGAGGGAGGGAGGGAGGGAAGGAAACCATGAAAGAGGGTTTAGTTACCGGGTGGTGTTGCTGCCTCGCTGCTATCCAGATCCACGGCGGTCAAGAGGATTCAAAGGTGAGCCTGCCCGGAGCGCAGCGCTGCGACGCTATTGGCCGACCATTTCATCGATTACCAACTGATTATCAGATGTGATTAGCGATGACGTCGTTATCATAGGGGCCATGTTCTGAACAAGGCTGCTGGTTTTGAATGTGGTGTTCCTGCCATTGTTAAGGATAGTTCAACTGAAATAACCAACACAGATGTAAATGATGTGACCATCAGTCAAGGGGTGAATTAGATGAACATTGGCCATAGTTAGGATTTTTTGAGTAGAAAATGTCAATAGGAAAGTGTTCGAATTTTTGTTATTTGGACATAAACAGAATAGGTTCTGAAGGAAGAACAACACGTAGAATCAATGTTATATATATATATATATATATATCATTGATTCTATGGCAAAGTGCCCAATGCTTATCTAATCCACCCCTGGAGCGATGGTAACATCATTTACATCTGTGTTTGTTATTTCAGTGTGACCCTGCCTACACTTTTAAACATCGCACTTTCAAAATCAATGGCACACACGGGGCATACAATAAAAAGCCTTTTAGGGATCAATAAACGTCCGCTTCAGAACGCTCGGCAGCATTTAGACAAATACCTTCTACTTAGATTGATTGGCTGGATTTCTGGCAGCTCTTTGTTTTGTAGTCTGTGTGTTTCTGTGTGTGTGTCTGTGTGTGTGTGTGTGTGTGTGTGTGTGTGTGTGTGTGTGTGTGTGTGTGTGTGTGTGTGTGTGTGTGTGTGTGTGTGTGTGTGTGTGTGTGTGTGTGTGTGTGTGCGTGTCAACTAGTCCCAGGTGTGCCATCTTGTATTGATTGCCTATAGCTGTCTCAACGTGGTCAGTATTGTCAGGATTAAAAGTGTGGATAGCACTCTCTCTGTGCAAATTGTTTCATTTGTTTGGTTTAAAATTGCACTCTTTGTAAATAGTTCCAAAATATCGTTTCAGGGCGCAAGGGAGAAAAGCAAAAGTCTTGAAGCCATTGTGTTTTCCAGCCCCTAAATAATCACATGAAATAACTTGTGACACCAGCAGACCCCCCCAACACCAGACGCAGAACTCACTGGAGTCATTTCCAGCCTGCGTGGCTGTGTTCTGACCATTTATAAAATGTTAAGTTGAAAGTCAACAGCCTGAGGCGAACGCTATTATAAATATGCTCCTGTGTGCTGTTCTGTGTGTTTTTGTGTGTGTGTGTTTTTGTGTGTGTCTTTGTATGTGTGTGTGTGTGCATTTGTGTGTGTATGTGTGTGTGTGTGTTTGTGAGCAAGATTGTGCAGGTACATCAGGGTATGTGTACATAATGACTTCCATGCGTGTAATGTAAAGCCTTGCTATCCTTACATTATTCACAATCTGCTGGTGAAGGTTAGCAGGCATCTAAATTATTTCTGCACGTGTGTGTGCATGTGTGCTTGTGCAGGTCCTCATCATGTCACCCTGTGGAACGTTGGTGGATAAACAAGGCGCAGAGACGCTCTGGAACCACGTGACGTAACCCATGAGCCACCTGCGGTAACTTCTCCTAAACCTGTGTTTTCACTGTTATACCGGCCAAGATTCAACCACTTATTGATGAGTGATCACTGATCAGTGCACCGAGTGCGCTTATTGTAATAAGATATATTGTTGGAAATTCAGCAATCATTGCTTGTTTAAAATGCCTTTTTTTATCATGAAGAATAAAAGACGTTAAACGTTTAAAACTCTTCGTATGATGTTCTTTCGATGTTAGTATTTGTACACAAATTACCATATAGACATTTTTTATGTTTGTGGATTTGTAAATTACGTGATTTGTGATTTGGATGCATGAGATTTGACCCAGTTGATTACTCTCTTCTCTGCAGTGCAGCCATATATTTACCGGGTCCTCCACCCTGTTCACCCAGAAGCACAGCCAATCACTTTGATGTGTGAGGGGGCGGGTGACTGCAATGGGTCAAGGGTGGGCTAGTAAGAAGAGCAGCTCACTGTTTGGCAGGACCAGAACGGGGGTCACAAGGTCACACTAGTGGACAGTTCAAGATGTTCAAATGTCCTTTGAGCCTTCAAACCCCCTCAAGCGTGCATTTTAATCCATTTGTTGGACCATTTTAATGTTTAGTCTTTCAGATTTCCTCCATAGTGGCTTGAGCTGCACAGATATACTGTATGTTAGGGATTAGGGCGTCTTGCTCAAGGGTGGCTTGGTAGACTTAGCGGACATCAGGGATCGAACCCAGTACCTATTATCTGGGAGTCATCGAAAACCGTAGCCGTGGCGACATTATCCTTCCCCCAAATATCCCACCCCAAATATTTCCATTGCTTAGTGGCTCATCCACTGAGTACGCTTTGCCCTTGGATGGTGTGAGTCCTCCACGCTGGGGGGGCTGATGAGTGGCATCAGGACTTGAGTCCCGCGGTTTGCTGGGATCACTGAAATGATGCGTCTTGACATGGTGACCGGTCACTCGCAATCTAACCCAGACCCCAGACAACACTGCCCACAGAACCAAAATGGTCCTGATGGAAAGAATGCTTTTCGTAAAAAAAGAAAAGAAAAGCACCGCTTTGTTGCTGAAATACGCCAGAAATGTCGCGACAACACTACATCCATCCATTCATCTCCCCAGAAACCAGGCATTGTGCTATGCTGAGCCCCTACAGCACTGTGCCCTTTAGATGTTATAAATGGACTGTGAATGTGACGTAATTGCTGCTCTTCATGTAGTTAGTGTGAGTTTCATTGTGGACATTATGTGTTACTGATTGTACCAAATAGGCTTCTTTGGAGATTGCAGGGCAAAACATGGTTGCTGATTTTATAATTCTTTCTCGGGCTGCCAACTCAGCGAAGCAGGACTCACTTCAAATCCCTCTAAAGGAAAAGGCGGTGTATGCAAAAATTCACCAGAACAGGTCACACACACACGTGCACGTGTTTGAAGGTTTCCATCAACGTGTGTGCCAACCTTTGGAATCTTGGCAGGTGAATTGTTTTCAAACCTATTGTCCGTGTGCCATGTAGCATGAGGTCCGATGATAACAGTAACACAATATATTACCTAATAGTCATCTCCTTATGCAGTCAACAATAGGCGCTTGTTTGTTTGTGTGTGTGTGTGTGTGTGTGTGTGTGTGTGTGTGTGTGTGTGTGTGTGTGTGCGCGCGCCTGTGTGCCCGCATGAGTGTGTGTTTGCGTGCACGCGCGTGCCTGCACATGTACGTCCACACTCACACCGTGTGTGCGCCGCGTGCACGGGCGTCAGAGCCCCGCTGCGGCCCGCGGTGTGGCTCCATGCTGGTCTCATGGTGCCCTCTGATAAGCCGGCCTCGCTGATGGCTCCAGAACGGAGGGAGCGCCGGTGGAATTAGCTCCCATTGTCATGGTAATGACAGTGATACTCCTGCCCCGTCCGACTCAGGCCCGCCATTGTGCCCAAACAGGAATGCAATTTCTCCTTTGCGGCGGCGAATGGAAGCCACACGACAATCCCCGCAAAGAGGGGCCGGACCCCGAATGACTCTCCTTTCAGTCGGGGCCGAGGGGCCGGCAGCCAATTAAAGGGGGAGGGTCTGAACGGCGGCTCCTCTTAAGGCCCCGGGCGGACTCTCAATAGACACGTTACAGATTTCACACACACACACACACACACACACACACACACACACACACACACACACACACACACACACACACACACACACACACACACACACACACACACACACACACACACGGATGGATCAGACACATGCTTAGATACAAATGCATTTGTATACACAGACACACACACACTTGGATGGATACACAAATGCACACACACACACACACAGACAGACAAATGCTTACATACACATGCACACGTACACACGGACACTCAAGCATATGCACACACACAAACATGCATGAACAAACACAGGCTACACACACACACACACACACGCGCGCACTTACAGAACACACACTTTAGATGGACAACCCTACATGCATGAACTCAAACACATTCACACTAGGAACAGAATCACCTACACGCAGACATATATGTATGCACATACACACACAACACACAGACCCACAAAATCCAACAATATTTTGTGCAACAGAGCAGCTTCAGTTTTAGCAAACACTGAGTGTGTTTGAACAAGCTCAAGAGTCATCTTAAGCACACTATTTAAAGAGCTGCTCCCAGACACTTTACTGAACGGGCTGAGCTAGAACCGCACTGGGGAGACTCAGGGATGCTACTAATAGTCCTCGGTTTCTTTTAACCTTTTTAAAACACCAACCACTGATGTGGACAGACTCTCCTTCAGTATTTTGCCGTCTGTCGGCTGACTCTTGGTGAACGGGAAGGTTTGTAAAAGTGTCGGGCATGTTGCTGTTGTGCTGTGCGGCACTGTGGCCTTTCCGCTGAAGAGCCGTAGCAAGATGGGTTCGTTCAGTGCACCGCGCTGATAATAGCGCACGACAATGCCACCAATTACGTGGCGTTTCTCTCCCCACAGAAAACCCAAAACTCGAATGGCTCTCTCATGCTGAAGGATTTCTCTGCTGCACATCTTTATTTCCATCATATACTTGGAACATCTATAAAAACACAGATTTCCAAACGGTGCATTCTATTTATAGCGCAAAAGAAATCTGTGTACGCTTTTATCAAACGTATAAACAAATCTTTTTGCCTCTCGACATAACCAACATAAAGGGATTTATCCACCTTAAAGCTGTCGCCCAAGGCTGCAATCAGCAGAAAACTAAAGCACTCCACTTCTAAATCAGGGCCCCTGCTGCATTGTGGGAGGATGGTTCAGAATGCTGAATGTTACTATGAGCTGAAGTCAAATATAAGCAAAACTATCTAAAATACGTATTGCAAAATTCGATCACCTCCTGTCCAACATAATTTGAGACCACACACATATTCTGTGTATTTGGCTTGGTTCGTCTGATTTATTACTTAACAGCTGTTCAAATCACTGAAAAAGAAGCATCCAGATGGACAGTCTTTGGGTAGGTTAGACCTTATTTAACAGATCTTAAGGTTATCAGTTATTTATTTAACTCTTAGACACACAGACCGAGAAACAGAATGACTTGATAGCCATATCTGTCCAGTGTGAACCAAGCAAAATTTCATTTCAAACAAATATTCAGCCTATACACACAATGCAATGGTTAGTATTATACTAGTCTTCACACCATGAACTCAATAACTCCCGGGCCCTTATCAGAATGAAGTGTCTCTCCCTTTCTCCCTTTTTGTCTTGCTCACAATTCTCTCTCTGCCTTACCCTGTATTCACCTCCCCTCTCTCTCCCCCCCCCCCCCCCCTCTCTCTCTCTCTCTCTCTCTCTCTCTCTCTCTCTCTCTCTCTCTCTCTCTCTCTCTCTCTCTCTCTCTCTCTCTCTCTCTCTTTCTCTCTCTCTCGCAATCCCTTTTCCTCTCTCTGTCTCTCCCTCTGTCTCTCTCTCCTTGCTTTTGTCTTTCATTTTCTCCTCACACACACACACACACACACACACACACACACACACACACACACACACACACACACACACACACACACACAGACACAC
Source organism: Gadus morhua (assembly GCF_902167405.1). Lineage (NCBI taxonomy): Eukaryota > Metazoa > Chordata > Actinopteri > Gadiformes > Gadidae > Gadus > Gadus morhua. Next base: position 23,081,953 of record NC_044061.1, on the reverse strand, counting down.
ACACACACACACACACACACACACACACACACACACACACACACACACACACACACACACACACACACACACTGCATTGAGCAGCCCAGAGCATTTGGATGCAAGATGAACTTTGATAAGAGTTAATGAGAAAGTGGCATTGTGTGTGCGTGTGTGGGGGGTGTATGTGTGTGTGTGTGTGTGTGTGTATGTGTGTGTGCGTGTGTGTGTGTGTGTGCGTGTGTGTGTGTGTGCGTGTATGGGGGGGGGGGGGGGGGGGGGGGGGGCGCAGGAGAAGAATTGGCCCTGGCTACACTTCAGAGCGTCCTCAACAGGAAATGGACCGTAAAGAGCAGACTCCCACTCAGAGGACGAGAGGAGAGGGGGGAGAGGAGAGGAGGAGGTGGAGTGTGTGTGTGTGGGGGGGGGGGGGACAAGGATGAAGAGAGATAGGGAACGAAGCAGACAAACGTGGGATAGTGCAGCATTGTCGGGTCGCATTATGCTGGCTTTAAATTAACAGTTTGAATCATTTGGAGAAACACAATATTGAGTTTAAATGATGTCTGTGCTCATTACTCTCTCCCACACACCGGAAGGCTTTTCCTATTACCCTTGTTTATACAAGGCTGAAACAAAGTCCCAGGGATTGCTTCACCGGCGCCTTAGTTACTCAGCTGTGGTCATTTGTTCGCTCCGGACGACGTTACAGACGTTTACCCGTGGTGACACATCATCAAAAGCAGTTAGAAATAGATAAAGGGAGAATCAACGCCTTTAAAGTTGTTTTAGATTCTGTTTTCAAGTGACCGGGTCACCATGTCCGCCATTAAGAAGTAAGCCCTGCAGTAGCATGTGTTCACCAAAGAGAGGGAGTCACCTAATGCAAACCAATCTACAAATGGCATTGGGTTTTTTCCTCCAAGGATACTCTGAAATCTTTCCTCAGAACCGTTTACTTTGTAAATTCTTTAACACCAGCTCTTTTGTTTGTGATATTGACAGTCAAAAACCGTCTCCGGGTAAGTGTCAGAGTTCCTTCCACGACCGGGCCATGTCTAGCCAGGCCTAGCATATGACGGTGTTCACATGTGACTCTCAATCAGCGTATGTTTTATAAAGCCTTCCGAGTCTGTGCGTCTACAAATCGCTGCTAAGTCTGCGGCTGGTCGGGCCTGGGTTTAATTGGCGCGGTGAATTGGTGGCACTCATCTCTAAAACATGAGAGATATTTATGCGGCTCTTCAAGACGCTGATTGGGAGCATTCAGACGACGTAAGTGGGACGATGAAAGGATACGAGTGCGGGGGAGAGGGGGCGGTGTGTGTGTGGGGGGGGGGGGAGGGGTAAGAGGCAAAGGAAGGGGAAGTGGTTCCCCCCTGGAACCGGGGTGTTAAGGAAAGGAGGAGATGAAACCAAGATAAAGAGTCAGGAAAGTGGATTTCACAGGAGTGAGATATGGGGGGGGGAGAGAGGGAAATGGGGGATTGAGGATGGGGGGGGGGGGTTGAGTGATAACAGACAAACAGGGAGGAGAGCGAAAGAGATAAGTTAGATAATAGGACATTGTGGGGTTCAAGAGAGCCAGGAGACAGAGACAGTGGGCTTCACAGGAGTGTTTATTGAAGAGGATTTCAAAGATACATCGAAGAAGGTAACGGGGAAGGTAAGTCATTTGCAACGAATGGACGTTCCATTACATTGATTGATGGTGTGTGTGCGACGCCAGACTTTAACGGGAAAGGCGCGCAAAGCGGGAGAGCGTCTTGAGAAGCGTGCCGATAAATAATGAGAGTCGTGAGAGGGCTTTTTTTTTTTTTTGGAGGGTGCCATATCTTAATTGAAAATGACAGCTTCAATTAAAAATGTAATCATTCAGTCCATTTTCTAATTAAAAGCAAAACGACTGATAGTTTTTGCTCATTAGCTTCAAAGAGTGGCACAGCCTGACAGGACCGGAGTTTATCGTTTGCCGAACGGAGCGGTGTGGGGAAACACGCAGGAGCAATGTGGAGCAAATGAGGTGGAGGAAAGACTTGCTGTAAGAGAACGAGGCGGAAAATCTGCTCTAGGCCTCAGTGAGAGTGTGGGAGAAAGGGGGACGGAGAGAGAGAGAGGGAGAGAGAGAGAGAGAGAGAGAGAGAGAGAGGGAGAGAGGGATGGAGAGAAAGAAGGAATGGGAGAGAGAGGGAGAGAGAGAGAAAGTTAAGCGATAGAGGAGAGAGGGAGAAAGGGGGAGAGAGAGGGTGAGAGAGAGAGAGAGAGGGGGTGAGAGAGAGAGAGAGAGAGAGAGAGAGAGAGAGAGAGAGAGAGAGAGAGAGAGAGAGAGAGAGGGGGGGAGATAGAGAGAGAGGGAGAAAGGGGGAGAGAGAGAGAGAGAGAGGGAGAGAGGGAGAAAGAGGAGAGGGACGGGTATCTTGATGAGCAGAGGAGTGGTTGATGAAGCCGGGCTAACTGAGAAGCAATCAGATTTTTCATTATCACTGCCAGTGCTGTTAGGCCTAAAGCAAAGGGGAGGTCTACATTTTCAAGTGGCAATCTTGGCAAATGGCTTTGTGATTATCGGCGTTGTACCAAAACTAAAAAAAAACTAAAACTTGCTAAAATCGTTTACTTTCTACTTTAATATAAAGTATTTTGAGTCGACAGCCGCACAAACACCCAACCGCTTAACATATCAAGCAACAAAGCAGATGAAATAGTCATTAAGATAACAACTTTATCCCCCAGCCAGGGGTGGCATTCATTTGAATTAAGATAACTAATACTGTGAATAAACAAGTGTTATCAGGAGTTACTGGACAACGGCAGATAGAAAGCTTTTCCACCATATTAAATGCCTTTTTTACAGCCCATTGATGGTGTTATTTCCATGGTGGCTGTGTGCTTTTCTGTTCGTTGGTGACTTGCTGTTTCATCCTAGCCAACGGCATTTAACTCAACTGGAGAATTTCAGAATTGGTGTGTTCTCTCTCTCTCTCTCCAAGTTCACATTGAATCGACCCTACCTCCGAAATACACACAGTTAGAAACGCTGTAGGTGAGATTGGAGAGTTGGACGGAGAGAGCGCTCAATTTTGAAAGTAAACAACCAAGAATTAAATTCTGGCTGTCCGCCATGGAGAAGTGTCAGGTTTCACTCACACGTTTCACAAGCTGTCTAAAATATAAATTGTCTCGTACAGACGCAGTCAACTTGAAAAGCATAGTCTCGTAGCATCTCACTCACTAATAGCTGATGGATGGCTCTGGCATTTCTAACAAATTGCACTCACATCATAGCTCTTAAATCTTACCTACAGCCCCTTTCTTATCATTCCAGTAAAAGAGAATGTTAATGCTCACAAACCATGTGATTAAAGTATAACAGATCTTTATGTGGAGATGAGTCAATAGAATGAAGCCGCCTACAATGGACTTGATGTAATCATCATCACCATCATCATCATCATCATCATCATCTTCTTCTTCTTCTTCTTCTTCTTCTTCTTCTTCTTCTTCTTCTTCTTCTTCTTCTTCTTCTTCTTCTTCACCATCATCTTGTGTAGACAAGATGATTTTTTGTTCTTTCTTCTGTAATTGCTGGGTAACCACAGCAACTACTATAAATAATTCCTGGTCCCCAGAGCTCTACCACTGGCCCCCCCTGAATGTTTTGTTTTAAAGTCATTATTTGTGCCATTGGCTTTGTGCTTAAAGTCATTGTGCTGCCTTGCTGACCTCATGAGATTTTCATTCCTGGATTAGCCTGCTACATGGTCCTGTTAATTGAAACCTCTAGTTCAGGGGTACTCAAGTAGAAATGATGAGGGGCCACAAAAATTTTTTTCAGTGACTCAAGGGGCCGGTCGGTATACGTGTGACTGAGGCCGATATATGCTCAGTTTTAGACGTAACGCGTAAGCACGTAAGATACATAACCCCCCCTTGCGCAGTAAAATATCCCCCTTACTTGCTTAAGTGCGTCGGCCAAAATTCCTGACAATGCGACTGAAACACACCCTACGCAGCTCGCAAAGACTGTGATTGGCCAGCTAACCACATCCTTTCAGGAGTCTCACATTTCCGGTTTTACAGCATAATAGCGCCATTTTTTAAAAGGCCGTGACAGAAGCGAATGAAGAATTTTGAAGAAGAGAAGAAGAAACACAAGAACGAATTATGATAATTATAAATATAAACAAGCCAGCGATTTCCACTTCCACGCCCACAGAATTCATTCGTTGCTCCCCCTACTGTTCTGGCGGAGAATCCCCTTGCAACACGCGGCAATCCTTAAGGAACCTAAAGAACCGTAAATCAAAACTTGTCTAAAACAAGTCCCTTGTGTAAATTACGTGCTTACGGTCTCTGCGTCTAAAACGACCCTAAATCGGCCTTGACTGCTCGCTGAGATGGACTGTCTGCCTCGAGTTTGGGAGGGCTGGAGCGGTCTGTGGGCTGGAGTGCTATCTGTTTATCGTTGCAACCCCCAGCCTCGTATTGAGATCGCGGCGCGCGGTTTCAAAATAAGAGCGCCCAACACGATTTTTTTTTTTTTTTTTTTTTTTTTTTTTTTTTAATAATTAAAAAAACTTTTCAAACAGCTCGAGGGCCATTAATAGACACCCCGCGGGCCACAAAAGGCCCGCGGGCCGCTACTTGAGTATGACTGCTCTAGTTTACACTCTTCAAGGCTCGGATACCCCCTCCCCACTCCCCCAACCCTGCTGCTCTCCGTCACATTTATCGAGGGAATGGAGTCTTAGAAGGCCGTAGGACAAGGCAGTAAAGTTGAAATGTTGATTAAGAAAACACAGCAGAACTTCCATTACGTTAGCAGTTTTCCTTCCAAATTCTAGCTGTGGCTATAGGCTTATGGCAACTGACGACAAGTTGACATCAAATGTAACATATTGGAGTGACCATGGGTGTGGTTGTTCGGTTCTGAGGCGCAGTTGATTCTGGGGGTTCAATTATCCTGGGAGTTTGAATATTTTCGGGGCCATCCTGGGTTACTTTGTGGTTGGTTGTTGTGGGGGTTGTAATTGTGTTGTGTTCTTCCGTTTTTTGTGTTATGTGCATTGTAGTGTACTTTTGTTACTCAGTTACTGTGTCCGAGTTGTATTACTGCTGAACATGGGCTTCCGTCTCATCCTTCCCGTGCTGCTCGCCACAATATATTTATGTATATGAGCACTTATATAGGTATTTATATATGTAGTACATGTTTGGCCTACTCTTTTTTTCCTTGCAGTGAATGAGTTAGCATCTATTTTCATCACTTACTTTGCTTACCTAGTCATTTTCCTTGTGTTTTTCCTTGGGCACCTTGTGTTTTTCCTTTTAAACCTTGTGGTTTTCCTTGTATACGTTGTGTCCCTTGTCCTTGTGTTTCCTTGTATACCTTGTGTTTTTCTTTCTAAACCTTGTGGTTTTTCCGTGTATACCTTGTGTACCTTGTTTTTCCTTGTATACCTTGTGTTTTTCCTTGTGTACCTTGTCTTTTTCCTTGTGTACCTTGCATATTTAAATGTTGCCCTTCAAGGATATTGATGGAGGAATTCTAGATGTCTGTTGCCTGACACTAACTGTGTGTTCATTACTGATAATGTTTAACTTTGTTGTTGTTATGGAAATTTCCTTCGTTTCAGTCCCTTGTCGGCTCTTTTTGTTTCTGCGGTGTGTTTGTAGCACGTAGCCCATAATTAATCCCTTGTGATCTCTGTTTTGGAAACGACTAAACACCTCTTTACCTGCTTAGAGTTGCTAGTTATATTCCTGTAATGGGGTTCTTCCCTTGCCACAATCAGATAAAGTGTTTTTCAATTGCCTGGTATTGGTTTTATTTTTATATAACACCTTAGTTGTATGCATGTTGCCACAACAATTCAACTATGTATTAATATAAAGAGGTGACACAATTAGGACCATTTCTCAAACACATGAAATGTGAATCCACATATTGCTTGAACAAATGTCTCGATATGTGACGACTTTGCAGTTGCTTCAAGAATCGAAAACGTTTCTTTGATAAAAACTATATTTCCCAGCAACAGATTTTTTCCTTCTCTTTTTCCTCTGGAAACATTGAGCATCTCCTTCTAACGATACCAGGATAGCAGAACTCCCCCAAGAAGGAGCAAGTGATCCATGATCTCCAAGACCAGTTCAATACTCTGAAAGTAATGTGCACTTTAAACCAAAAATAATAACTCACTGTGCAATCTCCTTCCATCACCTCCGTCTCCGCGCGGGGAGAGCCCCGGCGATGAACCAGATCCCGATGTATCACCTTTAGTTTGAGTTAGATTATGTTGTCTGAGATACCGGCTTCACAAGGATGAAGAAAAAACTTGTGCGTCAGCATTTGTGGGCTGTTTTGCAGTATGTGTTTATGAATTCATGTAAATCTCATCGCTATCTTTAAATGAGCATATGCCCCCAAACCTTCATGACTTACCAACCAAATTGCCTCCAGCTCTCTCTCATTCAGATCTTTCCTGGGCTTTTGCCTTCCGCTTTGATTCCAGCCGTGCTGTCAGGCCGATGCAGGAACGTCTTGGTGCGGAGCTTTATCACTGCAGCCAGGCAACATAAATGAACAAGTCTCCCCGATACTCAAAGAGACAGGGAGGCGGCGGCGATGATGAATGGGCTTGTTTGTGAATGCTTCTGAGTTTAACCAGAATTTCGAATGCATCTGTCTTATTACCCACTGACCGACCCCGCACCGTCGATGATAAGCAAGCTGCTTATGTAAAGTTAACTGTGCCTTATTTTTTCAATTTTTCCTCGCACCTCAAAACATAATTTAGTTGGCTGTCCGACGTCCGTCTAAATACGCCAGCCGGTAAATAATCGAATATATAAATATCACCGTCTTGTCGGTGGGCTGGGTGTTTTCCCCTCTTCTCCGTGACAAGTTTAACTCTGAATGAAGAGTAGCGTAACTGGGGTAGAGAGTTCCCTGATTGCCGTGTACAGAGCTGACCAAACAGGCCAGTGAGCACCATGTTTGTTCCAACTCCAATCTAAGATGCCTGATCACAGCCACAAAGACACCGAGGATGCTGATGTCAATGCGAGTGACAGCTTGCTCAATAGCACTCCTATGGATCACCCTGTGTGGAAGTTGTACCCTCACAGATTCAAGACTTGGTTGAGCCCCAGGTCACACATGTTGGATCTTCAACCTCGTTAGCAGAATAATAATCACATTTAGGACTATTATGCTCATTCAAGAACGGGGGGAAGTGTTGTTTCCACTGTGAATGTTGGCTTTTGGGGAGCATCACGGAGCTAGGCAGATGAGTGTGCTCAGTGTGATGGCTGGGGGTAGTTGGGAGGTTGTCAGTTATTTGCAGTGCGCTGAAATACGCGATGGCCTAAGGTCTCTTTCCATCATCCTGTCATCTCACACTGCTGCCAGGGATACCCAGTGAACAGGGGACGTTTTCCCCTTCTGGGAACCATCAGCATGGGTTAGGTGGGGGTCCAACCACTAACACAGACAGAGACGCCATCACACAGCCAAACATTTACTGACATTCACAGACACCTGCGTGCATGCAGACAAGTCCACATGACACACACACACCCACACTCACTCACGCATACATACACACACACACACACACGCACACACACACACACACACACACACACACACACACACACACACACACACACTCACACTCACACACACACGCACACACACACACACACACACACACACACACACACACACACACACACACACACACACACACACTCAAACATACACACACACAGACACACACACACACACACACACACACACACACACACACACACAACACACGCACACGTGTGTGTGTTTTTGGTGCCCTGTCGGAATGAGATGGCATGCTCCTAATCAAAACATTACACTCCAGCTGTGGAGACACTACAGCTATAAAGACACCCCAGCTATAGAGACACTCCACATACTCCAGCTATACAGACACTCCAGCTATAGAGACACTCCACACGGACACTCCACACACTCCAGCTATAGAGACACTCAGCTATAGAGACACTCCAGCTATAGAGACACTCCAGCTATAGAGACACTCCAGCTATAGAAGACACTCCAGCTATAGAGACACTCCAGCTATAGAGAGTGAGATAGGGGTTTGGAGACGGATGCTGGTAGTGAAAAGGCACTCAATGATGATATATGACCTGTCTTCTCTGTTACATATTGGCAAAAAGAGCAGCGGTGCATGTGAAAAGAAGATTATCATGTCCAGATTCAAAGATTCCTCCGTGAGCACACGTAGACACTTTTCAATTTAAAAGTGTGCTTTTCTCAACAGCCAGTGTGCCATAGGTCCTCTTGTGCATATCAGGTGTTTTCATGTGTTCTTCTGTCTGGTGACTCTGAGCTCTGCAGGGAGTTCTATTCTTCCTCGCCACTGCCTTTGGCCCAATCCCATTTCTACCCCTTACCCCTTCCCCTTCCCCTTCCCCTTACCCCTCCCCATTGTTTTGAAGGGGGGGGAAGGGGTAAGGGTAGAAATGGGATTGGGCCTTAGGCCCAATTGTTTTGAAGGGGGGGGAAGGGGTAAGGGTAGAAATGGGATTGGGCCTTAGGCCCAATCCCATTGGGCCTAAGGCCCTTCCCCCCTTCCCCCTTCCCCCTTCCCCTCCCCCCCTTCCCTTCCCCCTTCCCCTTACCCCTTCAAAACAAGGGGGAGGAGTAAAGGGAAGGGGTAAGGGGTAGAAATGGGATTGGGCCTTTGTATGACCTGACCATGAATAGAAATAACTACCAATAACCTGAAAGCATTGCATGTTATATTCAGGTGGCGGGGTGTCCTTCTGGGCTGTTTCAGAGCAGCCCTAACTTTGCTTACAATCAATCATGACTTGATTAAGGGGTCAATATGGATTTGGGACATATGCTGGTTATTGTGGAGCGATTTGTAAAGTTCAATTAAATTCTAGTTGAGTCAATGCCGTAAATTAAGTTACGTTGTTGTAAGCACTGGATTTTTTAATCTGAATGTATGGGCTATTGGGTAGTATCACCATGAGTGGGAGAACAATAATACCTGACCATGTTTGATCTGCCCTAGAAATAAAGTACCGAAATGTTTTGAAAAATCACCCACGCTATACTTTGTCGGTATTGGGCATTTGCTTTCAAAGCCCCCTGAGTGTTTTCAGCTCTATATACACTTTGGTTGCAGCGTTATCTCCTGAGTACCACTCTTCCAGATAAGTGTTCATTAAAGCTTTAATGATTCTTGTGCTGAAGCAAGGTGAGTCTCCCTCTCACTCTCTGGCTCCGGCCCAGACACTCTCCTTAAGTCCGGGATGCAATTTGAAGTGTCTTTGTTTGAGGTTATTTGGAGTGATTGCAGACTGATTTGGAAATTATGAATCCGATTGACATACTTACACAAACGAGAAAACTCTAAACTGAACAGCAATTATGTGTATATATATATATATATATTACAGGTCATGTATGTTCATATTTATGTTATACAAAAAAATATTTACTTTTTAAAAAAACATTAATTATTCTTATATTTTGTTAACAGATATATTTATATTTTTTATACATAAAACAGTATTATTGTTTTTATTTAAAACATAGATATTTTTTTACACAGCCTACTCCTGTTGCTGAGCGAAAACAAGCTGCACACTCATCCAGTACCCCTGCCAGTACTGTGAATGGAACTGCCGATTACCGTCCTTTACTCCCCCCTGCTCGGAGCGAGGACTTGGTACATTCCGTTTGTTGCTGCTGTAGCTAGTATGTCACCAATTCAGTAGTAGCATAACAGTCAGCCTAACATTAGCTTGAACGAGGTCTGTCGAGAAGAGTTACAAATAAACAAACAATAGAAAGAGACTAACAAGCAGTCACATAGGTAGTGGAAAAGCCCGGACGAGAGAGAAAAACAAGGAATTACGCTGCTGTTTTCTCCGCGCCCAGTTGCCTTCCTTTGTTTGGCGTCCCTGATATGACCCTGTTTAAGAGTGAACACCGCAGTCCAAGATGTGAGTATGCCTGGGCAGGTGTGTGTGTGTGTGTGTGTGTGTGTGTGTGTGTGTGTGTGTGTGTGTGTGTGTGTGTGTGTGTGTGTGTGTGTGTGTGTGCGCGTGCGCGCGCGCCCCTTGGTGTTTGCCTGTCGCACTTTGTTTCAGACAAAATCATTTTTGAGCCCCATGTTTTTGTCTCAAGCGTCTGTATTTTCCCCCTTCTCATTATTATGCACTCCCTCCTCGTCCACTTAGCCCTATCCCTGCCATTATCCCCCACCACAATCATCTTCCAGTCTGTTGGTAATTCTCTCAGGCAAACCCTCCCTCTCCCCGGTTGTTCTCCATATTAACATTCATGGGTCGGAATACAAAGTGTGACACTTCTGAAGAAGCCCAGATATAGATGACAAGCGCAAAGTGTGCTTTGTGTTTATCTGTGTGTGACCAAGATAATCATATAGTAAGGCGACATGTGTGGCGACAACTTCTCAGCCATTGCTGGAGAGGTGTGAAATGGTCTGTAACAACAGCCCTGGTAGCTTGACCTGCCGCCAACACGGGCAGAATATAACAGCCTGGGCCCAGCCGGCTCTCACCGGACCTCTCACTGGAGCAGAGGCCAGCCTCAGGCGGTCCGAGTGGGGGACATGTTCCAGCCTGCTAGTTTGATGCAGACAGAGGCTCTGTTGGTTCAGATCCAGTTCCCTTAGCCATTTAAAATGTAAGCTCCAGGGTTAGATTCTCCTCCTATTCTACATGAATGCTTTGCAACCCCTGTCGTGGATATTGGTTTCACATCACACCACACATACTGGGGTGTCTTCCACCGGTCCGGGACACAAAGTAAAAATAAAAGATTGAAGTTTTATGATGAATACCTAATTTTATGCCGGAAGGGCTACAACCCAGCATCTCTGGATCGCACAGAAACCCCCGTCATTGAGAGGCAACACAGCAGTGCATGCCGTGCCGCCAAGCCGCTGTTAAAAGCGATGGAGTGAATAGCCCCTGAGTGCAGGTACATTTGAGGCGAGACCTGGGAGAGTTTACACTGCTGCTCTCCTATTATCTCTGTATTATCACACTGTGTTGTGATGTTCTGGCCAAGTGCCTCCAGGATAGTGGGTAGGTATACTGTGTATGTGTGTATGGGGGTGGAAGTGTGTTTGTGTATGGGGGTGGAAGTGAGTGTGTTTGTGTGTGTGTGTGTGTATGTGTTAGTGTTAGTGTTCGGGTAGACACATTTGTATAGGACTGTGTGTGGTAGAGGCAATCAGGAGGAGGCTTTAAAGGATTTCAATAAATGAGTAGTAAGACCGTATGGGCTCGTCATTACTTGATAATCGCACTGTGTTTCCCTGCAGCGCGGCTCCACTCGGGGAGGCCGTTATGCCCTCGCCCCCCCTCCCCCCCTCCCCCTGTCAATGCTATGTTACAAACATTTGGTTTTATCGCTCTCATACCACTTAGTGCCCCGCTTCTCATTTTAATTATGAGCTAATTTCCCCCCTTGGCTCCCATCGTCTCCTCCCGTTCCCGGGACAATGTGCTGGGGTAATGTTCTTGGAGGGGTTAACAGACTGGGATCCCTCATCATCCCTGTGATGGGGTTGATTCAGGAAGGGGACCGCTCCTCTGTTCCCAATGGCCGTCTTGCGTCCGCTAGAAGGCTGTTTCTATCAGTGACACACCTGTAGGAACCCGTGGGGGTCTTTACTTGCATTTTTAGTATGTCCTGTTTATTTGTAGGGGACTCTGAGGCCCTATATCGGTCCGATGGTGGTCGTCAAACCCTCTTGGAAAGGTGGACCCGGTGACTTTGAACCGTAAACCACCGGACCGCGTCCCTGCGGAGCTGCTTAGTGCACCGGGGCTGACCCTTATCTTTAATTAATTTGTGCCTCAGTACGGAGCTAATCCTCCCACCCCTTGACACCCACAGTTCAACCACTAGTATACCCTCTCGTCCGTCACCACCTCCCCTCAGTTGGCGCCCCTCACAGAGCTGCAGAAATCGAGGATGCACAGCAGAATCGACCCCTAATGGTTCATAATAAGCAGCCTGTTTCACACCGTCGGAGGTGCTAGTTTCACTACGCATTTGGCAGCGGTGGATTTGTGCAAAGGTGCAGACTTAACATTAACGCAGCTGGAGAAAAATGCTGTGCTTTCCGCACAGTAATGCTCCCGCCTTGGTCAATGAACACGCAAATGTGCGTATGTAAGCAAGTGGGATTCACCCCCCGCCTTCTCCCACCGCTATGTTTAGTGGTTTGCCTTTGCCGTTTGGTAACTAGTCAGCATCATATCTTAAAGGGCCAGTGCAGGGATTGCAACCTCATCTTGATGTGTTTGACAAGGCGACGGTTGTGCTCATTATTTTTTATTTTAGTTGCCAGCTGTGCCAGGCTAGTTTACCTCCCCAAAGTCAATTTTTTTTATTTGTCATAAGCACAGTTTAACACAGGGTCATTCTGAATCTGAACAGTGCAAAACTATTTCAGGAAACATGGCAAGACTAGCAAAAAACATACACAAACACTGATGGACAAAGAAAAAAACACTAGCAATTTTCCAGCGAATGTAAAAATAAAATCTAATATTTATCCTTGTGGATATAAACCAACACAGAATATGAATACAAAAATGTATAAATATAAATGGGAGGTGGGCTGCTGAATATGTGTTTATTAAATATGTATATAACCAATAATAATGTCATTAAGGTGGGGGGCAGGAATATGGCAGGGCACACTCTGGTAAGCAGGAAGGCAGCAATATCTTATCAGCTCGGACGTAGGATCCCCCCACTGCTTCTTCGTCCCCAGGAGAAGTTGAGTCAGGGATGGTAAATTAAATGCATCTCTGGGCTCAGCTCCCACTGTAGTTATCCACCCCTGTGACCTCATTGGAGGAGCAAGGTAACTAGTTTGGCACACCAAGTCAGAGGCACACCCAGATAACATCAGAAGGTATTTTGGTTGACAGTATTGACATCCATACATGTGTTCTATATCTATAAATGGAAAGAATGTTAGAAATGGGAAAACTGCTAATCGGCAATCGTTTTTTTACCCCTATAAATCATCCTAACCCGGGAGGTGAGAGATATTTGGGGGTTTTGGGATAGTGAGTTAAAGTCCATTAGATTAGACGGGGGCAGTCATTCCTGGCACATTTCTGAAATGTGTTTGAGGGATTAGCTAAACATTAGGGGTGGGAAAAATAATTGATTCTTGAATGCATCGCGATTCTGTGTAGAACGATTCCGTCTCGATTCAGATAAGTTAATAATCTGAATCAATTTATTATTTTTTGAAAATGATATATATATATATATATATATTTAAATTTGTTTGCCTCCTGCAACATTCTGTTCGACAGAGAGGGATAATTTGAGTAGTTTTAAAATTATTAAATTTATCTTCAATGTGTATTGGCCAATCCGATTTGTCTGGACGCGATTGCGAATCAGCCTACGCATAGCATGCACGCAAACTCACAGCCAGACACAAGAACGACACACAAGTTATTATTCTTATAATTGACTAAGAGCAGCTTTTTCTATGATGACATAGAAAAGAAAGATTAGAAAGAAAAGAAAACTAAATCTGTTTATTTTTTACCTACTTCCATAGTGTGTTGTAATGCAAGATGCATTGATTATTGCATTGTTCATAGAAAGTCATAGTTGTGACAAAAGCTTTTTCTCAAATGAAGTATTAGATAAGGTAATTAATCTGTTGATTTCTTTAATGATCATCACAAAAGTAGGATTAGCAAACTCTGAGTAGCAAATTCAGACATATTTCTATAAAAAAAAATTATATTGTTGACCTCTGAATCTGAATCGAATCGTGAGGTGCGAACTTCGAAGAGATTCCCACCCCTACTAAACATGGCAACCTAGAAATTATATGTATTTTCAAATTGAATAAAACCTATTTCCATATAGATTGTCGGAAGTCTGCGTGTGGACGCTGAAGCCTCATTTGGATAAGATTGCAAAAGAAAGGAGTCTCAACTAATTAACGCTTCAATGCTAACATTTATGGGCCAATTTATATAAAGATTATATCTAATACAATTTTTAAATGTAATTAATTTTAAAATAATGAGCCCTGTGAATGTTGTAACATTTTGTTGAAGAGGGTTATTAAATCCTCCTGGTCAGATTTTAGATAGACGCTCAGCACTAAGGCAATCACTAAAGCTGCCCATTAGCCTAAACCCCAATCTCTCATGCAGTCTGTCCTTCCTTCAGACAAAGAACAATGGCAAACTGTAGCCGACTGCTGCGGTCTGAGCTTTGTCATAATCTGGGCGGTTATGATTATAGCTGGATTCACGTGACCTGGTTTTTGTCCACAGTGTTGTACTGCTACCTCCTACCGTTGCGTCTGTAGACACTTCAACCGAAGCGTCAAGCTTCTGAATCGACTTGAGAACACCGTTAGGGTCCGTAACAACACCGAGCCCTATGCTTTTAAAGAACTCATCTGTTCATTACATCTTGACTGTGCATCAAACCAAAATAACAGCTTCTGTGTTCCAAAGTGGCCAAACTTGTCCCCTTATTTGAACAGATTATAACTACCGTTGTAATTGCCGTCAGTCTAATAAACTTGAATATGAACGGGGTCTGTTCTTTTGAAGAACCATTGTAACTGACATTCTGCCTTCTTGAGGGGGCTCACTGCTGGATACCACGCCGCAACCAGACACCCAAGAAACGGGTTGCCACTAGCCCAAATCTGGTTGTCCATAGCAACGGAGCAACTGTTTCCACGTAGGTCTGTCATGTACAAGGCGGTTGGGTTATGCTCTGCCTTCATGGCTGTTTGCAGTTATTTGCTGCATACTGATCACCGGAAAAATGAGGGACTGACAGCGAATCCGATTTAACACCTACATGTTGATAGTGATGCATGGGAAACGCAAGAGTGTAAAGGATTAGTTTCAGTGTGATCTGCCAAGATTGTCAAAATGTAGAGCAGCAATGTGTGTGTGTGTGTGTGTGTGTGTGTGTGTGTGTGTGTGTGTGTGTGTGTGTGTGTGTGTGTGTGTGTGTGTGGTGTGTGTGTGTGTGTGTGTGTGTGTGTGTGTGTGTGTGTGTGTGTGTTCGTGTTTAGTTTGCATTAACTCATATTAATTAATTTGGATGCCAGCGATTCAAAAGTCACTGTGAGTGTGATGCAGCTGGTCCAGTCACACTCCATTCACCCCTCCCTATCTGTCCATATTCTAGTGGTCACTTGCCTCTCCTTCCTCGACTTTCCTATCCTCTACCTTTCTCTCCTCCCCTTCCTCTCCTCCCCTCTCCTCTCTCTCTCCTCGTCCCCTCCTCCCTGTCCCTTGCAGTTTCAAGCATTGTTACAATTTCTGTGTGTCCTCTTTTGTGTCACTCTCGCCTCTGCCACTCTGTGTTTGCTTATGTAGGGGAGGGAGAGGGCAAGGGAGGGAGAGGGCGCGCTTGAGACAGCTAAATTGTGTTTAAGTATCTGTAAGCTCTTGGCTACAGTCTAAAGCTTTGCTGGGTTTGGATGTAAGCTGGCAGTGTGATGATAGAAATGTAGGTTGGCAGCTGGATTAGAACCGGCAGGGGGGGTGGTACTGACAGTAAGACACACAGGGATGGACCGGCCTCCGGCACTGAATCAGTTACATTACATACTTATTAAAACCCTCTACTGTGGTGAAGGCTAATTCTACAAATTGACTCCGACCGCTTAGTGGTGCTCGTTTGAAACAGAAAAATAAGAACACAGCCTGGATGTTGCAGGGCCGATCGCTGACTGCATCCCACTCGAAGGCCTGTATGTATGTTTAATGCTGTGCTGCTGCTGTATTTAACTCTGGTTCTGCTTCACTTCAGATATGAGCATGAGTGGGGAGCTGAAGCCCGTTCGTCCC
Source organism: Gadus morhua (assembly GCF_902167405.1). Taxonomy (NCBI): domain Eukaryota; kingdom Metazoa; phylum Chordata; class Actinopteri; order Gadiformes; family Gadidae; genus Gadus; species Gadus morhua. The sequence goes on along the minus strand of NC_044061.1, from coordinate 23,066,059 downwards.
AGGACCGCGGGCAAGCGAGCCAGCAGCACTTCCTATGGGTTAGTGACACACACACACACACACACACACACACACACACACACACACACACACACACACACACACACACACACACACACACACACACACACACACACACACACACACACACACACACACACACACCTCTGTGCCCTATTGGTTAAATAGTAAAACATGTTTCAAAGGGACTTTATGACACAAAGAAAACCTGAAAGCATAGACCCATAGCATAGAGATTCACACACACACACACACACACACACACACACACACACACACACACACACACACACACACACACACACACACACACACACACACACACACACACACACACACACACACACACACTGTCTTCTCATTGATCTTCTTCCCCCGTCCTCTCTTCACTAAAGAGAGATAATCATGTGCTTTATTATTATCCCTGCATTGCAATCAGTGCAGTATAATTCTTCATTAGCTCTGGGCCCAGCTGTACATAGACCCCGCGATTGATTTTAGCCCGCGGCGCTGTCTCTACCTGTCAATGTTTGCATCTGTCTTTTGATGTAGTGCGCACACATGATCAGAGCTGACGCGTGTGAAAGCGGGCAGTTCAATTATATCGACGTGGTAGGTTAGACGCAAGGGCTACTACCTCTACATCAACACCGTTATCTTTTATCACAGCGTTGATTCAACACTTATAATAACCCCTTTCGGGCCATTCGTGAACATAATAAGGGAAGCCGTGTTCTTACTAAGGCCACCTGCTGGGTCCCACTCACGCCGTCTAGCCCGCTACAGCGTGGGGGAGCCATCCCACGTCTCCTTTGATTAACCGTCATCTTCCCATGATGGCGATCAAACCTGTGTGTGTGTGTGTGTGTGTGTGTGTGTGTGTGTCAGAGCGAGTGGGACACCAGCGTCGGACAGGCTTGGTTTAGTCTTCGGGCCGCTGTGTGCTTTGTATGCCCGTCTCATCCCTTTCAGATCGGCACGACACAGGACTGTAAATGCCTTTTCTCTGCACGTCAATTTTTTTTTCCGAAAGATGCAAAGTTGGGGGGGGGGGGGGGGGGGGGGGGGGGGGGGGGGGGAGGCGATTGGGATGCAGGGGACCGGCTGGGTGGACCGGGTTGCCGTGGTGAATCGATGATGGGGATGACTTTATGTTTTCGGCAAAACTAAAAGTTGACGCTTGGGTTTTATGAAGCGCTTACGGTGAAGGTAAAACTGCATTTTCTGTGAAATAGACGACAGAGATTACACGGATGGATGTGTTTCATTATCAGATTGTCATAAAATTTCGGAGAAACGGCTTGAAATCCCCCCCCCGCCCTCCTCTTATTAAACTGTTTTCTAATCTTTTGTTTCACCTATTGAAACCGCTTTCAAAGCAGCTTCGCTCTATCAATTCTGGTGAAATGAACCCGTATCACTAAATGCATCCTTCCTTTTGTATACCCCCCCACCCACCCACAGTAGCATTCGCTCTCCACCCTGCAAGTAGCGCTTCAACGTGCTACGATGTTTCAGCCAGGTCAATGCAAACACAATCCTCCACCCAACACGCTGTGATGCAATCACTCATGTGCACTTACAGCCAGACACCGATGCAACAACGTGTTTATTAAACACTCACAGACACGCTCACAGGCAGAGGCACACAGAGGAACACACACACAGGGACACACACAGACGCACACACGCAGTCGCACACACGCAGTCGCACACTCTGGCATACACAGACACACACAGGTAAACGTAGGCACACACGCAGTCACACTCGGGCACACATACAGGCACTCACAAAGACGCACACGAAGGCACACACGCAGGAACCCACAGTCATGCACACACACACACACACAGGCACACACGCACACACAGGCACACACAGCCCAACAAGCAGAGACACACACAGGCGTAGACACACAGACGCAGACACACAAGCAGATACGAAAGCAGACACATAGACACAGGCACACGCACACACACACACAGACGCACACAGGCACACACACAGGCACACACAGGCACACATGAGCACACATACCTGACTGAGGACGAATCACACCTGCGGTATCAACCTTAATATAGCCAGAGTCTGCCTGACGCACGATAGAGATTGCAAGGAATTCTATTACACAATACCAGGGTGGTTGCTTTTTGTCCTGTGCCCCGAGCCAGTTGAAACCCATCGACTGAACCCATCCATACCGGCGCTCACACACACAAAACAACAGCGTCCCCCCCGTCTCCAGCCTTCCACCGGCGGTGCATCATAACCGGGGGGCTGGGATGAGTATAGGCTCTGCGTGTTTAACGCCACTTTGAGTCGATGCTGTAGCTCAATGCATCGATTCTCGGTACACCGAGCAGCCCTGTGCCTTCCCTCTCTCCGGGCAAATATTTGCGGTACAATCAAACCCCCTTGTCGTCCGACTCTGTCAACATATTAATCGTTTAAGTGGAGTTTTTTTAATCTTCTTTTCCCTGTTGTAAATAACACCGGCCCCCCGTGTCGCCATCTCCCCTCCTCCTGAGCGCCGTCACTCTCTCGCCTCGCTTCCCTCCAGGTCATTTGCTTTAGTTTTGACCCCCGACAGCATACGAGTTTTGTCATCATTTGTTATCCACGGTCGGTGCCTGCCAGGGCCCCACGCTAGTTTGGCAAAGCCCAGCTGTGGGATGGGGATGAGGATGGGGGGGGGGGGGGGCCGTTGACAGCACAGATGCTGCTGTTGCTGTCCCCCCCCCCCCCCCCCCCCCCCCCCCCCCACACACCCCCTGTGTGTGCTCTATCGCACCGCTACAAAAGCTCAGTGCACTGTGTGGTCTTTCGAGCGTGACTCAGGTGCCAGAAGAATACACCGCCAGACGACGTGATGTGACTGTCTCTCTGTGTGTGTGCGTGTACGTACGTGTGTGTGTGTGTGTGTGTGTGTGTTTGTGTGTGTGTGTGTGTGCGAGATGCTCATGGATCTGCAGAAGTGAACCCGAACAAAAGGCAGCTGTAGTTAACAACGTTGTCAAGATCTCTTTCTCTCTCTCTCTCTCTGTGTGTCCCTCTCGCTGTCCCCCTCTCTCTCTCTCTCTCTCTCTCGCTGTCCCTCTCCTTCCTAATCACCCCCATGTAACGAGAAAGCAATCACAATTAAAATGTTTTGTGATGGTGGGCCTCTGCAGTCACGTCATTCTAATCAAAACCCTGTCTCCTCCGCCCTGACGTGTTGACCACCATCAAGGGTGGCGGTGGGGGGAGCAGAGGAGGAGTTAACTCTGCCGTGATTGGCCTCCGGGTCTTTCGCTCCACGGGCAAGAAGTCTTAAGAGTCGGTGCAAATGTCCACTTTGCGTCGGTCGAGGTCATAATGACGATTGTTACTGTCTACTCTATTAAACATCTCATTGGAGGGCGTAATGAAGGAGGGAGATGGGAGGGGGGGGGGGGCAGGCGGAGGGCGGAGAGGCGGTTTAGGTGTGGACTCTGATTGGCATCTGGAGCCTTCCGCGCTGGCAGCCACGCGCCTCATTCTTCCAGTGTTCTGTCATCTGTTTTAATTACCGCCGGGCTGGCATGCGATGGGGTAATAACACAGTGAACCCATCTGTCATGGGCTCAACAGGGCCGATGGAGCCTTCATGGTATGAGGCGGGAAGTGCCAGGAGCAATGGGTGGGCCACGCGCTGGCCGGTGCCAAGTTTCGGAGCGGGCTAGGGGAACCATTGGGTGGGCTGCGTCGGGTCGGGCATTCCGATGTCGTTTTTATTTTGCCCGTAATATTGTTATTTGTTTCTTTCATGATTCAATCTGCCCGTTCGTTTTGGATATGGAATAATTGTATTTATTTTTTACGATTTACTTACATTTTCATGCTTTATTATAGAGAGAGATGGAGAGGAATGTGTGGCAGATAGAGGGGAGGACATGCAGCAAATGACCACGGGCAGGATTCAAACCTGGGGCGCTGCGATCAGGACTGAGCCTTAGTGGTCCACATCCGGTGAGCCACCGGGGCGCCCCCCCGTTGAAAGATTTTTGAGGAACACGCACCGGAAACATTTTCCTGATTAAATTATTTAGACAGAGTTGGCCATCACACCCAGTTATTGCCACTATCTTAACACTGCTTACATTTCACACCGGGGGAGGTTCCGGGTTACCTCACGGGTTATCCTGCTTAGAACCCGTACCACTCGAAGAGATGTTCATTCAAAGTCCGGTTCTAGAGTCAGACTGCTTGTTAAAATTGAAACGCAATGTTTTGCTTTGAGCCTCATGAAAACCTCCTGCGTCCTCCTCAAGCAGCTCCGAGAGTCCAACTCTAATAACACACACACACAAAAAGCCTCCAATGCACCATCAAAACATTTATCAACCCCCCCCTCCCCGTCACGTGTTGTGTTCGTGTTGCTAATTTTTCTTCCCACAGAGCTTTAGACACGGGTCTAAAGTGCAGTCAATGTTATTTGTATAGCCTAAGGCTCGGAAATGCTTTTGATTTAATTTATTAGCATTTGTACAAGTACGTACCGCATAAACAAGATTATTTTTAAGTTCACGGCTCCGCAGATTTGGCCTTAAAGAGCAAGCTACTCTTGCTCGGACGCGATCTTCAAAATCAACGGCTTCCAGTAACGAGCTCCAAACATTCGCAAACATCACAAACTCTTAGTTCGCGAGAGTATAGGCTACTAGTGGGTACTTTTCCGTCACACAAAGTCCGTTACCTGCGTTCAAAGCAGAGTGGATCGTTCACATAGTGTTCTGGGGAGGCTGTCAAAAACTTTCTTTACTCCTGTTTTCGCAAAATTAAGACCTTATTTCAGGAACAGCGATAAAATGACACAGATTACCCGGTTGATCATGTAAGACCAGTTACAAGCAAATTATTTCAGCCCCTGCGACAGAGACATGCGGTGGAAAGGCAGGTGTGTGTCGCACCAAGAGAGCAGATGCCAGCTCAAGCAACAAAGCGTCTACAAAATGCAGCAAACCTTGGCAGCAACATTTTTTCGTCGTTCCTTATGACAAGAAAGGGTCACGGTGGCAGGCGATCACAGATGCGGTGACATGACATCGCAAATGATGTGTTCCCCATTTAAACAGTAGAAAAGGGGGTTAATTAAGATGCCGCAAATGATGGACCCTATATTTTGGTATTTTTAGTTTGTTTAGAGAAAAACCGAAGGAACGAAGGTTTGAATCGAAATTGTCCATTCATATGAAAGAAATGAAGGTTTTATTTTCGTCCGGAGTGCCCAGCCCTGGCATAGCCCTTAATCACCGTTCGTCTCAAAGGGTATCACAGGCTAACTCTGTCCGTGTCGAACGCTGACCCCACCTTGTATTAAATCTTAACATTAACATAACTACTCTTTAGTCCCCCCTGGCCTGTCCAAGGTGGTCCCTAATTCGGTGGACTTTGCGTGTTCTCCCTTGGAAGTAAGGGGCAGCTTGTAGTACCAGTCATCAATAACCCCCAGCGCAGTACTGGGCTAACTTAATTGCCCCTACACTAGCAGGTTGTTCTCCCGGCGGGGTTACTCTTCCTCAGAGGACACGTGTAGGGCTGTAAAACGAAGCATTGATCCCGCCGCTACTGGAAATGATGCATCGGCAAAGGTTCAGGCAATTAGCTTCCCATCGCGTGGTCCAATTATTTCATACTGTAAACATTCATTACTGTAAACACTTGGCGAGTATTCCCCCCCCCCCCCCCCCCCCCACTCTTTTAGTTTCCAGTGATTAATGGCAGCGTTCTGCTGAAGGGGAGCTCTCAGATGTAGTGAAATGAAGTGTGAAAAGAGGTCCAGGCTCATTTGACTAATAGACCTTGTTTTCCTCTCGAAGTAACAGCTCGGCGCATTCCGGCCGATAGACATTTCATGCATAACCTGGTCAGTGAATTCCCCCGGTCTCTCGAATCAACCCCACAGCAAACTAATTTGTTTTGTCCTTTAGTCTTTATCAGTCAATCCCATCACCGCTCCGGCGTCGATGTTACTGCACATTTGACATTTTTTTGCTCTGCTCGTTGCCATCTGCCCCCACCGCCTGCGCTGGGGATGGTGCGGACGGTTCATTGCCCGGGCGGCCGCTCCTCTCAGGGCGGTCGGAGGCTGTACTGTAGGTAAAGGTCAGGGCGGTCAGGGGGCTGGATGTACTGGGCCGGATGAAGGTCAGGAGTCTGGGGGGAGCGTATCTTCTTAGCCCACCTCGGAGCCGAGCTGGGCTTGTGAATGTGTGTTGTGTTGGTGTGTCCGCTGTGTGTGTGAGTGTGACTACTGGGGTGTAATGTGATGGTGGTCCCCCCCCCCCCCCCCCCCCCCCCCTACAGGGGCTGGACCTGGGCTGATAGAGCTGTTCTCCCCTGGACAGCAGGGAGACAAACCCAGGGGGGCCGGAGGAGAGATGGTGGGAGGATGGAAGACGCTGCAGAAGGGTAAAACAAACGCGGGGGTGGGACGCAGAACGTTCACAGCGGTTTAAAAAAACGGGCGCCGATAGTGACATAAAAGCAGAAGGAGAGAAGAGAATGAACAGAGCTTGCGGGGGGACGGGGGGGGGGGGGACAGGAAGGGGAGAGGGAGGGGGAGGGGTGCTGCGCTGTGTGGTGCTCGCCCCCCTGGCGTGACCAATCCATCTCAAACTGATCTTCCAGCTCGGCCCAGCAGGGCATTCTGAATCAATCTCAAATTGATCTCTGTGCCAGAGGTCTGGAAAACTAGCAGCGGAGCTTATCAGAAATATAGTGGTACTGGGAGGATCTGACAGGGAAACTTATCACGCCACACAATGGGAAATAGGCTCTGAGGCTTCAGGGCTTCACCAGCACCGGTCGGCTCTGTGTACACACACACACACACACACACACACACACACACACACACACACACACACACACACACACACACACACACACACACACTATACACACACTATACACATAAACACTATATACGCATAATACACATACACAGCACACATGGAACTATACAACCTTTGTAGTTGACACTGATGCACCTGCCTTAAAAAAAAAGAAGCTTGTTTTGATAACCATGCACTGAGAGAGAGAGAGAGACACACACACACTCGCACTCGCACTCGCACTCGCACTCGCACACACACTCTCAAAGTCCCAGCAGAAGAAAGTCGAACTTCTGTCAGCCACAGAGACGCTCTTACACACAGCCCTGGCATCTGTGTGCAGTGTGTGGAAAATAAGTCATTGCTAGATATTGATTTTATACAGAGTTAGACAAGTGAGATTTGATGCCTGGAGCTTTCCATGACGTATAACACATTTAATCTGTCACTGAGGCTCTGTAAAAGGCCCAAGGAAGGACAATTAATACTGCATTGCACTCAAACAGCTTTGGGGGTAAACCAGCCTCTGCACAAATAAAAATAACACTAGATCAAAAAAAGGGAGCCTTTCCCAACAGGATGAAAGCCCGTTCACCTTGAATCCCCCCACGAGGCGGGCACCAGCACAGCTATCAGGAATGTGTACGAAACGCTAGAACATCTACGGAACACTAGAACATATAGGGAATGTTAAAACAAACCTCTACGGAACCCTAGAACATCTACGAAACGCAGGAACAGCCACATCACACCTTGAGCGGCTTGTTTCCATTCATCAGCCCAATGCCACAACCTGTAATTCGACATTTCCCACTCTTTTTGAAGGACGTTAAAAGGCTTGCAGGAGGTGGGCCAGGGGTAGAAAAACAAGAGCATTGGGCCTGTCTGCTTCACTTGCTCAAGGCTCTGCCTGTGCTCGTTGGCAGCTTCAACCTTCTGCTGTTCATCATATTAGCCCCCCTTGGTGAACCCTGTTGTTCCTTCTCTCTTTCAATCACCCCAGGCCCCCTTCTGAAGGACTGTAGATGTTTACTTTGTAGTGTCCCCCCTCCTTCCTAATCTCCCCGTTTATGGGTCACCCAATTGAAAGTGAGGAAGGTGGGGGGGGGGGGGGAGGGAGGTTGCTATGTGAATGCACAAGCAGGGACGAGACACACAGAGACACACAGAGAGACACACAGAGAGACACACAGAGAGACACACACAGAGAGACACACAGAGACAGAGAGCGAGCGAGTGTGTGTTGATAACCTGGTGGCGGGGGAAGAAGTGCAAAATGGCTTGCGCCAAGGAGGCGTTGGGATACGGTGTGAGCAGCAGCACAGCGGAGGGCCATTTGAGCCTGTCAGCGAACGGGAGGCGGCGACTTTCTGGCCTGCACTGTGAAAGTCCCCCGTCAGCGCGCCACGGTAATGGAGGTGAGCAAGGGGAGCCGTGTGTGTGTGTGTGTGTGTGTGTGTGTGTGTGTGTGTGTGTGTGTGTGTGTGTGTGTGTGTGTGTGTGTGTGTGTGTGTGTGTGTGTGTGTGTGTGTGTGTGTGTGTGTGTGTGTGTGTGTGTGTGTGTGTGTGTCATTAACTGTGTGCCCCAGGCACCCGGGTATCATTGACCCCATCAGATTGGCGCGCCGCTGTTACAAACAGCCAACAGGCAATCCAGTCCGGTGGATCAGAGAACATGCATGTGCAACAAACGCACACGCAGCGAACACGTCAGCAACCTACCGACTGAACACGGCGGCCCCATATTGTGGGGGTAAAAATAGAAAATGGGTTCAAAGGCAGCGAAGTAAATGTACTGATAACAGAAATGGCTGTGGAATTATATAAGATATAAGTGTCATAACTTGGTTGATCCGACACACACACACACACACACACACACACACACACACACACACACACACACACACACACACACACACACACACACACACACACACACACACACACACACACACACACACACAGCCTTTGAAAGCTAAAATGGCTGTGTTTGAAATCTCCCCACTTCTCCCCAAAGCACCCATCTTCCTCCTCTTGGTTGTATCCTGTCTCAACCTCTCTGTATAACTGAGGTTAAAGCCATTGGTAGGGCTTGCAGAGGAGTTGCTCCTGGGACTCGAGGGGTTTATGTAGACCCAAGTGTTTGCCCAGTGGGGATAGCAGACTAGTGTGCTGTTGACTTTGTGAATGCTGGTCCTGTCCATCACCACCGGACCCCCGTGCCCAGCCTCCCTAGCCCGCCGGCCCCCTGGGACCCTCTGACAGCTCATTATCGGCCCCGCCACGCATTAAGCAAATATCCAGCCCTGTCTTTTTTCTTCTGCTGAACAAAGTAGGGCCAACTTAATCAGCTGTAAACGGCGGAACACACACACACTCTCTCTCTCTCTCTCTCTCTCTCTCTCTCTCTCTCTCTCTCTCTCTCTCTCTCTCTCTCTCTCTCTCTCTCTCTCTCTCTCTCTCTCTCTCTCTCTCTCTCTCTCTCTCTCTCTCTCTCTCTCTCTCTCTCTCTCTCTCTCTCTCTCTCTCTCTCTCTCTCTCAGTGGCCGCTTTTGGTCTTCAGCGGGTTGCGTAAACTGTACTGTAAGCTACCCCGGAGCCGTTCCGGTAGGCTTGTATTTACCTCTTTGATCATTCCCCATAGAACACAGTCCAAAGAGCAGGGGATGGAAATGCCCTGAGTGTTTCCCAACACCACCACCACCCCTGACAGCCTCTTAGCGTGGGCGTTTAATGTTCATTCTACAGAGGGGAGACTTAGGGAGGCGCAGGTCCATGTTAGCGGGGCTTGTCTTGGTGCCGAGGCTCCGGGTGCTATTGTGAAAGGCGGCGAAGGGGCAACCTTTGCCGACCACCCCGGACGTCGCTTGTCACCTTAACGCGGGCTCACGCAGTTAATTAGCTGCAAGGATCCTAATGAGTACGTTTCATCTCTGACGTTTCTAATTATAGCGGGCCGGATTTAATGGATGACACCGCGCCTACTAAAACTCCTGCTTTATTTTCTCTGCAAAGTAACGTGTGATGTATTGCACAGAAAAATACACACACACACACACACACACACACACACACACACACACACACACACACACACACACACACACACACACACACACACACACACACACACACACACACACACACACACACACACACACACACACACACAGAGAGAGAGAGAAACACACAACACAAAAACGATTATCAGAATATGCACAAAGAACGTCCACATGAATTTTTTAATATACACATTATTTTATATAGCCAAATGGAAATGCTTTCTTATAACAGTGGCTGGCTGGTAATTCTATCCAATTTTAAACAGAAGACAATCCTAGCCTGAGGGGAAACTCTTTTAGGTTTGTTTTGGTCTGCTACTAAAAGTTGTCTGCTGAAGACCTCTGGTCATGTGGAAAAATCGGACTCCTGCTTTGCCTTGCGAATGATCACATTGTCATAATGGCATACTTCGTTAATGTGTCCTTGCTCCCGGTTCTACACACAAGCACACACACACACACAGCATTGTGTGTGTGTTTGGCTCATAATGGCGTCTTTAACTCATGCTCACCTTGGGTCTTCTGTTGGAAACATTAAATAAGCGATCTGATCTGACACCGTTGCACAATACCTCATTCATCTATTCTCTGCTGCTTTCGGGCTATGGCTGCAATTAGAATAACAGCTTTTTTCCTCTGATCACAGTCAACACCTGTAACCCAGGCTGATTTGAAAGGCAGATTATGCTAATCCTTAGTTTAAACAGTTCACATCCATTGCCAGAACGCCTGCTCTGCTGCTTCCCCCCCCCCCCCTTCCCTCTTCCTTCCTCCCCTGCCATGCCTCCCCTTTCCTTCCATCCCTCTCCTCCTCCCCCTTTTTGATTCTTACCTCTACAACACATTGCTACATTTCAGAGCGAGGGGACATCGTTCTTTCGTCCGTGCTCGTATCACACGGCCGTTTTCCCCCGTTGACCTTACTCAGGATCCGCCACAACCCCCCCCCGCCTCACCAGAGTGCGATGAAACCGCTTTCCTCCGGCCCTTCATGCGCTGAAACCCTGGCTGTGCGCGGTGACACATTAGTTTACCGGTTACAGAGCCTCATCAAAAACGTCCTTTGTCTGCGGGGTGAGAGCGGTTAATAGCGCCCGCCGCGGCACAGGTTAGCAGTATGGAACGTGTTCTGCCGAATAATTTGCTTTCAGCGCGCAACAAAGACATTGTCAATTTCCACCACTTATGTACGGCGACTGTTCCCTGGCAATGGTGCAGAAAATGAAAATTGATTCGGAGCTGAAATTGGAGAAGTGCCTGCCACGCTTGCCACCTCGAGCCGAGGCTCAGTCGTCGCTTTCCCAGCTGGCTAAACCCAACGATAGAGACGCTCCGGGCGCGTGGCGTTCCCGTGGACTGGACACAAGGCCGCGTGTCCACGTGGAATGCCCCCCCCCCCCCCCCCCCCCCGCTGACAGCTGGGGGGAGACTCTGACTCATCACCTCGTTCTCTGCCCCATCATTCTTTTTTTAACGTCGTGGATGTCTGTCCTTGATAGCTTTCAGCGCCTCTCGCTCCCGCTCTCCCGCCCGCCCCGTCCTCCTCCACACCAGGGTCCACTCGGGAGTTATTTCACTAACCGGCCATTTCGGGCCCCGCTCCAGGAACAACGCTTACCCGGTAATCTGCAGGGGAGCGGGGCTGAGCACCAGGATGAATAAATGGAGCCCTCGGTCAAAGGGAGAGATCTACATTCCCCGCTCACCATATTTTTCCAGTCTCTAGTTAAGCGCCTGCTGGATGCATGTGTTGTTCTGCTCCAGCTGTGGTCCTGGTCCCACCGTGAGCTCCATGCCTCATGGGCGCAGTAGCACGGGGGAGCGGCACTCTCCGACATACCGTGCTCTCTACCCCGCCAGACTGCAGTCAAACCATGGTGTTGTCAGTCTGTCGTCTGCAGGACATCAACGCCAATTAAGGGGAGGGGTAGAGGGGGTGAGAGAGGGCTCCATAACCTTTCTCTGACTCCTGAACACATTTGCCCTTGATTCGGTGGTTCGACATTGATACACGAATGCAATACGTCTATGGAGTTTCTGTGAGTCCCATCGCTCCCCCCCGTTCCATCTTCTGGTCAGCAGCAGGTGCCTACAGAGCAGCCTGCGAGCCAAACGGTAATCAATGACTGCAAACCAAATGACATGGTAATGGGTTATCGATCGCGCGCCATCCCGGAGCCATTGATTGAATCATCTTTAAAGTGCGTGAGCTGTGTGTTTTTAAGTGGTCTAAACTCCTTTCTGTCACGGGCCGTAATGAAGACGCCTTCCATGTAAAGGTTTTCGTAACCGGGCGAAAACAAGTAGTTTAGTCGGTGGTTCGCCATCGGCGGTTAACAAACCGGTTACAAGGGGCTATCGCACTCTACACGCGTGCCGAGCACGCATTTCTTTTGTGTCCAAATTTTCATCATTTACGATTGTGCGGCGCAGACAGACGGTGCTATTTCCCCTGCTGTGTGTGTGTGTGTGTGTGTAAGTGTGTGTGTTTGCGCGGCTTGATGTACGCATCGCTAAACCAAAAAAGGAGAACAAGCAGGGGGCGGGAGGGGAGGGCAGTGTGAATAGGACAGAGAGAATGAGAGCGACAGTGATTAAATGAAAAGGAGAGAGAGGGAGAGCGAGAGAGTAGATTAGCTCGGAGGCTCTCGCTCCCTAGAGAGAGTGTCTGAGAGGAAGAACAAGCTGTGTCGAAGCCTCATCCTTTGGCAGCAGTCCTTCATTTCCCATCTTCTCCTCCTCGCCCTCCTCCCCTTCCTCTGTCTCTGCCACTCCATGCTCCCTCTATCTCGGTCGCCCCTCAGACCCACTCTCTGCCTTTAATTCAGGCAGATCCACAAAGCCAAGCCTGTTGAGGTGTTTCTCTTTTCTTGCATTTTATATGCGAGATGTAAGATGAAACGGATAAAACGTTTTTATTGTGCACTAATAACCTGTGCTGTACTTCTACCTGCCGTGCTTTCAGCCACATCCTTTTCGGTTATCTGGGTAACCTATTAACAATGGGGGCGATCCCGACGACGTGGGATATGGGAACGTCGAAATTCCTTCTTTAAATTGAATAGCGCATGATGCGTCATGTCGTTAGAGAACAGCCACGAAACAGAAAGGGAGGCAAAGAGGAGAGCGAGGGGAAAAGAGGTGCCTGTTAGTTAATCAAGAAATGCCCCCCCCCCCCATTGTCACCAAAGCCTAATCACGCATTCCCTCTGTCCCCGTTTCTACTGCCAGCCCTGGGCCTGAGGAGCTCTGCTCATCAGGCCCTCGGACCAGAGAGCCCTCCATTCAAACCAACAGCGCAGGCATCATCAGGCATCATCAGTCCTCTGACGGCTGTTAATCCACATTAGCACAGCCCACACCCGCCCACGTTGACCGTGGTCAGGGGGAGGCAGACGTACACAACTAAAAACCCTTCTCCCATGCTCCTGTATGCCCTGTTTTCGATGGGATTTTCACTTAATGCATACATATAAGCTCTGAATGTGTCAAGATTTGTGACGGTGTGTCGGGATACATGCACCATCTTGTCTTTAAGACTCGATAAGTAGATTGGCGAACCCAGACCTTGCGTCTTGTTCACGGATGTCACAAGCTCTGTGTTTGCCGATCTACCTATCGAGTCTCAAAGACAAGATGGCGTCGACGGGTGAACTACTGAAGGTATTGTGTGTATAAAATGTCCTTTTTAATAAACAATCTGTACACTTGCAAAGTTATCATATGTTAAGACTTGTTTTATATCTTAAAACCCTTATTATACTACCTAGGAAGTGTCGGGCTACTTCTAGCCTTGTAAGTGGTATAAAATAGCGATTTAGCTTATACCATGAGACATGCCCCTGTCGTTCCAAGATTATAGCGTTTTGGTAGAATCGTCTAAAAACAGCCAATTTAAGAATGCGTCTATATGCACTATATTGCTCCCAAACGAACATTCCAACATTCCATCATATTCCAGATCCATTTTACACCGGATTTCTCCTTTAAAGGAGGTTGCTTTTACATGAAGACATTCTACCCATGCATGAGTTTGAAATCCAACTAAACCAACTGCCAAGTGTCGAGCATATGCTCTCATTTGGGTCTATGCATTCAGGTTTTCTTTGTGTGCTAAGGATAAAGTCCCTTTGAAACATTTTTTACTATTTAATCAATAAGGTGTGCGTGTGTGATGAGCTACGTACGAGAGAGCAAACATGTTTATTAGCACTGCATGCATTAAGTGCGCGCACACACACACACACACACACACACACACACACACACACACACACACACACACACACACACACACACACACACACACACACACACACACACACACACACACACACACACACACCATTGACCCCTGTTACACCTGAACATATCACATTTATATCCCATTAGCCCAAACGCATGTTAATGCCAGCTGTAAAAAGGGTCATGGAGGCTCAATGTAGTTATCAGAATCACACTCCCTTCAACCTCGGATTGTACCTTTCAAACACATGAATGTTTCATTCACGTAAGCCTAGGACCTAACACTTACACATTGATGAAGAAATATAATATAGATAAAGAAATACAGAAAGAATGTTCATTTGAAATCATACCGGTTACAATGTCGCACACACTCACACGCTCACAAACGCACACACAGGAGGGCTCTTGCAATGAGCTGTGGTATGGTGGGATGATTTATAGCTAGCCATATCTAATGGATTGCTTTGGCACTTGAGAAATTATGAGGAGAAATTAATTAGCCTTTACTGACCCTCCTGTCTATCTGCCACACACACACACACACACACACACACACACACACACACACACACACACACACACACACACACACACACACAGGCTTCACAGGCTGGCTCTTTTGTAAACTTCAATCCTGGTTAGTTGCAGATAACAACTAGACAAATACAAAGCTTCAGAGTCAAATTTAAGCCTGGAAATTAAAAGATGGAGGAAAATAGGGGGGGGGGAGGCAGTGGGGTGGGGCGACAATGAATGCAGTTCAAGAATTGTTTTTATTGAGTAGTTTTAAACTGTTGATTTCAATAACTTTAACAAAATCTTGATTTCTTCCTTCTGTCTCATTGTTGCCTTGACTACTAAGTGTGTGCGTGTGTGTGTGTGTGTGTGTGTCTGTTTTTTTTCTCACATCCAATCTGTCGCACCCCATCGTGTAGCTCTCAGCATATACATAATATATAAACATATGTTCCCTTAAAATACACTATCTAGCTGATGGATTCTTCTCCTCCTCCCAGCTGAGATACAGAGAGATAGAGAGGGTCCTGGTGACAAGTCCCACTGAGACAGACAGAGAGAGAGTGAGCAAGCATCCTAGGGGTGGGGGAGAGAGGGAGAGATACACAGTGAGAGAGAGAAGCAGTGTGAGTCCTGGTGAGAGAGAGAGAGAGAGGGAGAGAGAGAGAGAGAGAGCAGATGCTCGTCTGCCGTGTGCAGCACCACATTTGAGGGATGGTGGAAGAGTGCAATCCCAGGATGCATATATCTCTTTTAACTGCTGCACTGCAGGCCTGGCCCTGAGACAATGTGTCAGACGGTGACAGGAATAGGGAGCAAGAGAGGAGCGATAGGAACGGTGGGCCACAGAGGAGGATTATTAGCATCCAGGGATTAGGGAAGAAACGCGGCCGAGGTCTGACACATCATACTGCTGCCTATGGTCTGTATTAGTGCCACTCTGCCGCCTTTATTTAGTCAGTCAAATACAGGCCGTTAACCTTAGGTGTCAACACACATCAGGGCTTATGTCGGGAGATCTGCTGTCGTTTTATCTATCAAACTCGCGTCAACATGCAGACTAGACGGTTGTGTACACGGCCTGCTGTGTTAGAGAGTATATTGGTTCTGTTTTCCCTGGACATTAACAATTACTTCTCCGCTTTGCTGTTGCACAATATTACGCATTAAACATGATCGCTGGCCATTATTTATTAAAGCGAGAGCAGGTGTTTGCGAATTTTTGTCTGTGTGTGTGTTCGCACTTTGGGGGTGGAGATTTAAGCTTGATTAACTGTGATGTCAAATAAGACTAAATGCGGCGGTGCTAAATCGTCCGTGCATTTCATCAAATGCCATTCGTGTAAAGTTTTGTTAATGCGTGACTTGAAGTGAGCACCTGCACCACTACGAGTTGTTGGGGGTCGAAATTGTAAAGGTTCAGAAATGTTAATAGTCCACCATAACACAATGACTGCCTCTAATGTAATGGAATCAAAGGCAATGATGCCCACAGCACTGACGACGGAATAATGGGAAGAATATGAGCACATTGCCCGTAATATCACCAAAGCTATTCAGCTATATGCTAATTATCACATTACAGGCAGGGTGAACGTGTTTGAGCAAATGTCATGAGATAAAACCCTAATGTCTCCGACACTGATGCATTGATTGTGATGTATCATCTTGGTGACGTTTGGTTGTATTTCTCATTGCTGTGTTTGACCTGTGTGTAATTAATAAATAAGTGTTTAGATTTATGTATTATTAGGAATACTTGATAGGATGGCTCCGGGTGTGGTATTCGCTGTAGTTTACCTTGATGAAATGTATGTAATACCATATTTAATGCACGGTACGTTTTGTAACAACTGATTTCTTGTTTGTGCTGATGCATATTGTGAATATCTTTACATCTATATAAATATATAGATCTACAATAAAAATAATGGGGAGATGGGATAGATCGGATATATTCCAAGATTTACCAGTCTATGTAATTCCTCCCCATAAACATAATTACAGTGGAGGGTATAAAATGGGGTTGAATACTTTATAGCCGTTGCATTTATAGCACATTAAGTGAAGGCTGTGTCCAAGTAACTGCTGTGAATTATTCTTGCTATTAATTGACAGGCACTAATACACAAATAGCAAAATGTCAGCCCAGTGATGTTCATTGCCATATTTAATGTACAAACGAGTTGGCTTTCATAAATTCAAGCAGAACAGGTCATTATATATAAACGTGTACACGGCCATTGTGTTACGGCTTTATTATATCAAATGTTAGTATATGTTTACTACGATCAATTATTACACCTTCGTTCTCGGTTGAATCACCAACCAACATATTCGAAACAACTAATCATGCGTAAATGTTAAAACAAAACAGTCAAACAACATCTTTAAAAAGGAAAAATGCACTCAACACAAAAAACTATACACCAGCGCGAGCGCACACACAGCCATGCATTTTGATTGACTGTTCTTGTCCTGTTTCTCTCCATCGTCTCCACCCCTCCTCTCTCCTTCCCCCTCTCTCCCTCCATCCCTTTCACCCCTCCTCTCTCCTCCCCCCTCTCTCCCTCCATCCCTCTCACCCCTCCTCTCCCCTGCCCCCTCTCTTCCTCATCCGCGGGGCCAGCAGGACGGACTTCGACGTGGAGTATGACAGCTACCAGGAGGACTACTATGACAGGTACTGTCAGGTTGGCTGTGCACCGCTGCTAAGAGCGCTCACCGCCGCTTGTCTCCGCGTTGGCCTGTGGCAGACCCGTCCTGACGCAAATGCTTTCTTCATTGTTACAGCTCGACAGGCTTTGGTCTGCATCAGAACACACATGCACTCAATCAATAATGCAGGCACATGTTGATCTTTATATATATATATATATATATATATATATATATATATATATATCAAAGTATGTGGTCAATAACATAGGCACATGCTGGTTAGTTTTATACATAGAAAACCAACACGTGCCTGTATTATTGATGTATTACTGTATAATGTACATATATTCTACAGTATGTGGCACATCATGGATTTATGCTAAGTGATCTTCACTGCGTTTTCTTCTGTAAGGTGTCTGACCTAAACTCGTAAAAGTCTCCAATTACTAAGAATCGGCTCAGAGTTGGACCACCTCCAGGTTTACAGCCTGCGCGTCTCCGTCTGCAGTTTCACAAGCACAACACACACAAACACATCTCAATATTGGATGTGCCTTCCGTGCCGTGTCCTCGTATATATCAGTGCTCCGGTGGCCGTGAGTTTCTGCTGTTATCTGTTCCCTGCTTTCGGTCTTGTTTTTCCTTGCTCTGCATTTTTTTTTTGTCTGTGCTCAGGGGAAAACACGCCAGTGATTTTCAATTTGCCTTTAACACACTGCATGATTATGCCCTCAGCTGTGTGTGTGTGTGTGTGTGTGTGTGTGTGTGTGTGTGTGTGTGTGTGTGTGTGTGTGTGTGTGTGTGTGTGTGTGTGTGTGTGTGTGTGTGTGTGTGTGTGTGTGTGTGTGTGTGGATGGTAAAGTGTAGCTTAACACACAGGCAACAGCTCAAGACAAAACAAAGCTTTTTCATGCAGGGTCTAATCCATAAAGACAAACCCTTCCTCTCCCCGTCTTTCACTCACTCTCCCTCGCCCCCTCTTCCTGCTGCTGACTTTCTCCCTCATAAGCACAAGCGCACCCACTTCCCCCTGCCGTATCTCTTTCTCTAGTTTATCTCTCTCTGCGGTGTGTACACACACACACAAACGCACTGCATCATGTCCACCCTTTGCTAAGCCCTCTCCAGTGCCTCTCTCTCACTGGCCGCCACTGGGAAGCCTTTGTTGCGGCGACGTTTGGAGCCGACTCCTCAGTGTCACTGAAGGACCGGCTCCTCCATCCACTACAATATGTAAAAATCCCCCGTAATCTCACGCGTTTATGGCCGGCTAATGCGCCTAATCCCCGCTATCAAACGGCCGACTGTGAGTTGGCGGGAGACATTGTCTCTCCGTGTGCCATTCTTTAAAAGATTGCTTCTTCTTTTTTTTATACATATATATATATATACAGACGCCAGGAGTAAAAGAACAAAGTACTTGTTCAATATTTTCTGATGCAGTTGGCAGGAGTTGAATGCGATGTTGAATTTGTATTATTGTCTAGGAAAGAGGACACGCGCTGCTCGCCCCCGCATGTCCACACAAATGGCCAGCCACCCACCCACCCACCACACCAACGTCCACACACACGGACACACGGCCGCACATACATGCGCACACACACGCCAATGCACGCGCACGTTCACACACCAACTTACACACGCACATACACGCACACACACATCCACATACACACACACACCAACGTACACACACAAACCAACGTACCCGCACGCACACACTCACCAATGTACACGCACGCACCGATGTACACACACACCAACATACGCACGCACACACTCACCTCCATATTGGTGGGTGTGTCTCTAAGCATCCGTCTCCATCCCCAGTAGTCACTCTATTCTATGAACTACATCCACAAGGCAAACAAACACCAGACGGGGCCAGTTGGTGGATCGTATAGATCGTTCACTGGCTTTCGTGAGACGTTGTGCATTTTCGTGGTCTCCTGGTTCCTCCTAAATGCACTCTTACGTTTACGTTTGGTCAACGGGTTACCGTTTTTCTGCACTATACTGTACTGTACATGGACATACATATTTAGACAGGGCTTCAGCACCAGGCTTTGTGTTGCTTGTCCTTCCATTATTTAACATAAGTATTTGTATTATTAATAGTAGTTATTGCAGATTTAGTCTATTTAATATTACACGTGTCATAAGGTGCAATGTGATTATCAGGGAGAGTGCTATCTGCTATATTTTTGGGTATATTTTATATAGCATATTTATTCCCTTTAATGTCAATAGTTGATATCAGAGTTGACTCGTCTCAGTTCAGAATAAATCTATTTAATGAAATAATGTTGAACAATAATTGTGTTCACAAGCAGTAGTTTTCTATCGCCGCTAGTTTCCCATGTGATGAAAAAATCATACCCACTTTCAATCCCAACTTCACGCACGCACTCACTCACTCACTCACTCACTCACTCACTCACTCACTCAGTGTGCCTTTTCTGGGTGGACAGAGGCCCGAGGAACTGCCCAGAAGCTTTGATTGGCCCTGACAGAACCAATTACATTGTGGAAGATGGGAAGAACAGAACCCTATCCACATGGAAGAACGGGTGGCATTTAGGATGAAAACCAAATGGGGGAAATGGAAATAACTATTGTCTAAATAATCATATTTATATCCCTGTGAAGACCAAATATTCTCTCCCTCTTTTTTCTAGTAGTGGGTATTTGTGTGCTTATCTATTCCGTGGTTGAGGCTTTGTCTTGCTCTGAATGCTTTCTGTGTTTACTATTCTTCTGACCCCGTCACGGCAATTTTTTTTTTTTTTTTTATTAATTATAGTGTTTTTGTGCCTGTTTGCCCTTGTGTGTGTGTCTGATTCAGATAAAAAATTATTTCACTTTCGCTTTGCATCTCCGACAAATAACATACCCCCCTGTAGTATACTATGGACGATAATAATCATAATAATGCAGGCTACTTCTTTTATAATTAATTTGGCATTCTTATGAAACCAGGCGCGCACCAATGGCAAACATGTTTTTCATTATTAATCCTCATGTTTTCAACCTGCGCATCAATCTCATAATAAAGCTAATGTCTAGATCCTTTGTTTGCATCCCATCCGTGCAATAGAGGTTTGGTTTATGGAACCCTCAGCCATGCACTGTTTTGGTCATGTAGCCAGCGTGTGCTATGAGCCAGCAATGTTTAGAAATAGCTTGGTTTTGAATATCAATATTGTGTTGAGTTACAGAAGGACATCCAGCACCAAGAACAGCATCTATGCAGAATTACTTGGTATCACTGCAACCTTAACGAGGCATAGCCTCATAACAAAACCCAATCTGTGTGTGTGTGTGTCCTGCGTAGGGTGTACGACTACCAGCGCGTGCCCGCCCCCCTGCACCCGCTCCCCCATGGACCCAGCCAGGCCAAGAGACCCCGCTCCTCCTCCCACTCCTCCGGCCACAGACGCAGCCGGGACAGAACTCACTCCAAGCTCTCCAGAGCCAAGTCCACTAGTTCAACCCCGGCCAAGCGTGAGTACTACTCGCACGCACGGACGGACGCACGGACGGACGGACGGACGCGCGTGCGGGGCAGTTTGTGTATAGACAAGCGCCCCCGAGGACGTTGCTTCACCCGTGGGGAAGATCCTCCCTCTAGGCTGCATGTGTAGCGACGTAAAGAAAGAAGACCTATGTGCATTTTACTGTCGGTCTGTCTAGGTGTGTGTTACGCGCTGGATGCCAAGTTAAATTCCTTTGTGTCCAATGATGCATTTGGCAAATAAAAGCGATTCTGATTCTGAACCAATGCTTAAATCGTACTTTAATAGTGAAGTCGAAGGTATAATGATGAACAGCAGCGCACACGCAGGAGATGGTACACTACATTAATAATGTAAATGTAAACGTAAGCATATAGAAACGTAACCGCTATGTTATAACTTGGATATATGAATCCACACTGCAAAAGCTAGGAGTAGAGATAACCAATATAAAGAGGTTGTGTCTCCCAGTTAGTCTTTTTAATCTCTGAAATCTTTTCAATGTTCTGATGTGAAACCTCCCTCTCTCCCCATCCACTCCTCCTCTGTATTTCTCCATCTACTCTCTCTCTCTCTCTCTCTCTCTCTCTCTCTCTCTCTCTCTCTCTCTCTCTCTCTCTGTCTTCCCTCTCCCCCCTCGCCCTCTCCCCCTGTCTGTGTCACTCTCCCCTGCCCCCGCAGTGAGGATGGAGGAGCTGCAGGTGATTAAGCGGGAGCTGACTCTGATTAAGACACAAATTGATGGGCTGCTCGACAGCCTGGACAAGATGGACACCCAGAAAAACAACCACAAAGGTGAGATGCTCGCTGGGAAACTCTGGAAGCCGTCTCCCACACAGAGAGACAACGCGAGTGGAAAAATAGATAATCTATTAACCAACCCCTCAAAACACACCAAAACCCAGACTGTGTGACATCAGGCCTTCATAAATCTACGTGATAAGCCTCAGCAGTCACAATGACTCTGGATAATCTGTTCTCCCGGGGACTTGGAATATGTAATGCACCACACTTGCTGTTTCAAATGCCAGAAACCAATCTGTACGGCTCTGCCTGACAAATCAATTATTTTGCTCTGCTCAGGGATTTTTTTTTAGCACGTCAAATTGCTGATAAGGTCAATAGGGGTATTTGTCCTCCTATCTTGTTGTCGGTAAGGCAGGGAACATACTGAATGCACAATGCGGTGGAAACGACCGGCTTGCTGAAAACAAAAATTAAACCCAAGGCTTGAATTGGACCTTTGATGGTAAGGTATAAAATATGTATCTTCAATTTACTTCTGTGGCAAGAGCTAGTGCTGCCCCCAAGTGGCCAATGTGGAAGTGGCACCCTCTGTGTTAAGAAAGTAAAAGTCCCAAGAGAGGAATCGAGAGCCAGATAGATTTATCGGCCTTCATCACAAAACTGCTTTTATTGGCTTTCTTAATCACACTGATCACAATTAAAATGACAACATGCAAGCTGCTGCACCATCTGCCCACTCATTTGTGTGTGTGGGGGGTGGGGGGGTTCTCATTTACAATAAATGTCTAGAATGAATGTCCTTGACCAACTGATAAGTCATCCTTAAAGCCCCCATTTCTTTCCACACAGTCTCACTTAATCTCTTCTCCGTATCCATCGTCAGCATCACTCTGTTCGTTGCGTCCTTCTACTCATCACTGCATCTGTTCCACGTCGTCTCAGAACCATAACTGTTGTTTGTGCCGTTGTTGGAGCGTATGGTCGAACTGTGAGCTATTGTTTTGGAGCCAGCTCTTCAGACATCGTGTGTGTGTGTGTGTGTGTGTATGTGTGTGTGTGTGCTCTTCAGACATCATGACTAGGACCGATACAGATTTTTCTTTTTCATCAGCCTTAACCGATACGCCGATACCGATTTTCTTGAGCCGTTATTTGGAGCCGATAATACCCTGGAAATCCAGAGTTCTCGTGAGTGCACAATTTGAATTTGCTCAGCGAGTCACTGTCGGAACGAGCAATATACACGTCTATATTCTGGGCCTCCCCTGGCCCAGAACATTAATCAATCACATCGATGTATCAATATAGGCGGGCCAAAAGCGTTGCTGTTTTACCGACCGGATGCGGCAAGAGTCTTATCTATTGGGTTTCGCCACTGGTCTGGATACGTCACCCCTTGTATTCTTCTGATTGGTCGTAGTGTTATCCAATGTGTGTTATCCAGTGAAATTTTCAAATGCATGCTTGGTGCCGCCCCTCGAGTTGGGCCATTTTCATTACTCGTTGCCAGACCCTACAGCTTTCTAGATGTGGGTCTGGATTTCCAGGCTAAGCATCCCTCAATTTACATCATAAAAATGACACAATGATAATGATAACAAATGTTACAATGTCTCAATTTAAATAAAATAACATTTCTTGAACTGTCTGTAAATCACGGCAAAAAGAAAATATAATAAAAAATATATATATCGTCCGATACTGAAAAGAATATCGGCCGATACGACACACATAAAATTGATGATCGACCGATATATCGGTCGATCACTAATCATGACTGCGTGTGTGTGTGTGTGTGTGTGTGTGTGTGTGTGTGTGTGTGTGTGTGTGTGTGTGTGTGTGTGTGTGTGTGTGTGTGTGTGTGTGTGTGTGCTCTTCAGACATCCCAACAGCGTGCGTGTGTGTGCCCTTCAGACATCATGACAGTGCGTGTGTGTGTTAGGGGTGGGAAAAATTATCGATTCCTTGATGCATCGCGATTCTGTGTAGAACGATTCCGTCTCGATTCAGATGAGTTAATAATCTGAATAAAAAAAAAAAATAATAACATATATATATATATATATATATATATACTTATATTTTTTTTTTTATTGACAGAGAGGGATCATTTGAGTAGTTTTAAAATTATTTAATTTATCTTCAATCTGGACGCGATTGCGAATCAGCCTACGCATAGCATGCACGCAAACTCTGTTTGGGACCGCCAACACTTCTTCATGTACCATGTAGCATGAGGTCCAATGATAAAAGTAACACAATTTATTACCTAAAATATATACCCCCTTATGCAGTCAACAGTGTGTGTGTGTGTGTGTGTGTGTGTGTGTGTGTGTGTGTGTGTGTGTGTGTGTGTGTGTGTGTGTGTGTGTGTGTGTGTGTGTGTGTGTGTGTGTGTGTGTGTGTGTGTGTGTGTGTGTGTGTGCGCTCGTCAGACCTCACCAACAGCGTGTGTGTGTGTAAGTGTGTGCTCTTCAGACCTCACCAACAGTGTGTGTGTGTGTGTGCCCTTGTCGCTGCAGGGTCTCCATTGAGAGAGGACAGTCCGGCCGGCTCCCCGTACCCTCCCTCCGCCAGCAGCCCAGAGCAGTCCCTCCCCCCTCTGTCTCCCCCCAGCTCCCGCCATAGAGTCCAGAGAGAGAGCCCCGAGCTGGGGGAGGCCACCGACGACGAGCACCACTCGGTAAACCCGCCTCCACACTGCAGGGGCTGCCTCTGGGCTGCTGATTCAGGGACCCATGGAGGGCAAAAGGGGCGGATTATCATTATATGTTCATGCTTTATGATGAGTTGGATAGGAAGGTATGGGAGATGGAGGGAAGGACATGCACCATAGGGCCCCAGATTATCAGTCACCTTAAATTGGAATTGACTCCCCTGGTTCAGGTTGAATTCAAACTTACAGGGGTCAATTTTGGGCTGAGAGATGTCAGCTGGCGGGGGAGTCGTTATGCCCCTGGCTACGATCAACGCCGTCTTGTGAGGCCTTTCTTTATGCGAGTAGCCTTTAGTGCGAGGTTTGAAAGGAGCGATGTTGTCTAACGATTGCGGCGTTATACTATAAGTGAGCGAGAAGTTTAACTCTCTCTCGGACACATCGACCGCTGGCCAGACGGAGCTCCGCACACACCTCTCTGCGTAGGGGTCTCCTCGTGGGGACGGCCAAGGGACCCCCAAAAGGCCCTTTGTTTGGGGACTTAAGTTTCGAGACAACGTAGAACAAACTGGTTGGGGGAGACGGGCAAAGCATTGTATTCTCCACCAGTTTTCTTCTAAATTACGTTTTTATTTCGGTAACCAGTAAAAATGGCATGGACTACAAAGTTCAAGATCACGGAAGAGATACTAACACTTAAACTTGAATAACAAGATTCTGGAGGCATTTTGGGATATGAGGATCTCCGGTTCCTGCATGATATACTTCTGAGTGTCTGTGTGTGTCTTTGTCTGTGTGATTTCCAATAGTTCTATAAAATATGAATTGGTGAAAATAGGACAGTAAATAATGAGGAAAATAATCGTTGCAAAGTAGTTAATCTTCTCCATTGTGAATCACATTTGGAGTAGCGGAGGGATTTAATATCATCCAATGCTTGTAATAATAAATTGATGTGTGTGTCTGTCTAACCTTCCTGCCTGCCTGCCTCATGGTATGCCTGTCTGTCTCTCTAAATGTCTCTCCCCCCCAAAACAGATAAGCAATCACAGCTCTGACCTTGAGGAGGACATGTGAGACTGGAGCGAAAGACAAGTGTGCCAAACACACCGGAAGCAAGAACCGCCATCCTGCCATCCATCGCCCCCCCCCCCCACCCACCCCGCCCCCATCACAGGCCCCGCCTCCCCAGTGCACCACGCGGACCCGGAGCAGAACGCACCCAGGAAGTGTCTTCTCTCTCGTACCTAATATACTAAGTTCTTATGGTGCAGCCCCATAGTCCCGTTAAACCTGTCTCCTTTCCTCTGTTCCTCGCTGTGATAAATAATCTATTATAAAGAGGAGGATGTGCAAGTACACCACATACCTTCACACACAACCTTCACCCCCCCCCCCATCCCCCTTCCCCCCCTAGACCCATCACTCACGGTCACCTTTTTGACCGTGCGTTTTACTCTAAAAACATAGAATAGTGTTTCTCTCCATACATATTGAATATTGAATGAATCGCGAGATTGGATTGAAGGTGATTAATCGACAACAATCACATCTTCTGCTTGCTGTCATGTTGACGTCAGATGGCTCATAGTAACACCAGGCCCTCGTTTCCACCTTTTTCAGCCCTGCTTCAAGGTCTTTGAATATATATATCATTATCTCTTCCACTCCGGGCAAATCCTACCCTGTGTGTTCCTGTCCCCTTCACCCGTCCCTCTGACCTCCTCGGCTGTGTTCTCGTTTGCTTTAGGAGTTTGTTTTTATTTGTTCTCTCTTTTTTAAGTCATTATGCTCTATTGTAATTATCAAGATGTAACACGTGTTGTGAGTGTTCGGACACACAGGAAACACTCAATAGACCAGTACTTAAAGGTATTTTCATACTGACGTCAACATACCTGTGTTTTGTACTGGGTCTTACCGTAGAATGGCCACACTAAATGAAATAGAAAAAAGCGTTGTTGTTTTTTCTGTATTTGGGGGGTGTTGGTTGGGGGGGCAGAACAGCTATCAATAAGATCATCAGACCAACATGTTTTCTTTGCTAATTATTAAAACAAAAAACCTTTCCACATTTGTGCAATACCGAACACTTATGAAGGCAAATTAAGGATAAGTACATCAAGTTACATAATATAGCATGTTTTTTTTTAGCAATATGTACATTGAAACAAATTGTGAAATATGGATAAATATAGTTTGAAATATCAACGTTGGTGTTCAGGTGTGGAGATAATTGTAAATGGTATGTTGGCAAATACACAGGATGATCAGCACATCAAATATCGTTTTAAAGCGGGGTGGGGGTAAGCACAGCAATGGAGGACAGTGTATTCAAAATATGAAAAAAGCAATTGTATTGTTCCTTGGTAAAATAAACTATTAACCATTGACGCTGTTTCATTTATTTCATTGGTGGCTTGAACGCTAGACATTAAGTATCCGCGAATGCTCAATATATATGGAGGGGTGGTTTGCTGGATGCAGAGGCCCTGAGCTGTCATCGATGGAAAACGACCTATTCAATTAATTTAGAGCAGTCATAAAAATGACTTCCTGTGTAATATATTTATATTTGTTTTACTTTGCTGGCACTATTAGGTTAGTTTTGACATAAAGGCCCAGTTAAATATATACTGAAGGCTATGCGATTTAGAATAGAGAGACACCTGGTAGATGGAGAATCGACTAGATGCCTGAAGCAGGAGTTGTTTAAAACTTGTAACTCAAACTAAACTATACATTTTCTACCCAACCAATCAATAACTCGTACTTTGAGATCTTGCACAACCGCAAAATTGTGTTGTTTGTAGAGCAGGTAAGCGGCGTGGCCATTGGATGACATGCTCAGTGCAAACTCGTGAGAGCACACTAGTGACCAGAAACTAAATGGTTGTAAATGAACCATCAACTCTCGGATAAGACAGTTCCGCGGGTTTGACGTGAGCTAAAATTGTGCAAATGAGCGCTGATCGGAGACTGCACAACTTATCTAATCAGATTGTGGCTGCAAATCCGGTAAGCATTGTTATTATGCCTGGTTAACTGAAAGAACATTCGTGAGGCATTCCTTTGGCATGCAAGCCAGTTAGTTGGAGGTGTGTTGGGAGTACAGTACAGTTCAGACGGACGTGGGAAGTTAACCCGGTAGATTTAGCCGGGAAAAGTCCTGGCTTTTATTAAACTGAAAGCACAATTATTATTATTATTTTTTATTATAAGGAAGTGCTCATAGTTCTACTACGCTGAGTACCACACATTTTTAGTAGTAGGCCTATGGATCGTTGCGTAGTGCTACTATGTGACTGCACATATGTGTCCACAGATATGGCGACTAAAGTATGATAGTAAGCATTATTGGCCCTTAACACTAATATTCAGAAACACCACTGCCTCAAAAGGATATTGGCCTAAGCAACAACAGTAGAGGCATATACTTTTCCCTGAACTTTTAAACGTTGCAAACGTGCGAAAACACATGGATTTTGGCATTCAGTCCAAAGCTTAAAATATCTGTGGCATTCAGTAGGAGTAGGCCAATGCTGTGGTAAAGTGTGTAAAGTATGACCAAGTGTTTACTTCTGTTCAATAGATAGAACATTATCAATCCCCTGTAGGAGAAATGTGTTAATGTTTGTCCCTAAAACAATAATGGTAAAAAAAAAATACAAAACATGACGGTAACTCTAAAGTCAAGCCGTCCAATCTGAAGGCTCTACTTAACCACTCCCGCTACCCACTTCCACCAATGCAAAGCGAACAGAACTGATTGTGGAACTATGGGCGTAACTAGTTTGTGAACGACCAAGAGGAACCTAACGCAAATATAATGTAAACACATGTATGAGGCTTTAATAAATTTAAAATTAAAATTGTGAAATTCCGCCCTGACACTTTTTTCTTTTAAAGTGTCTCAAAAATAAGACATGTCCGGGCTAAATAGGACGTCTGGTCACCGGGAACATACTTGCTTATAGGCAATTTGGTTGGTTTATAAGCCTTGATGTAGTTATAGTCTGATCATTTAAGTGTCCAAACTAGTTTCCCTTGTTTGTTTTAGTGTGGAGCAATGGCACAACCTGGCAGTCCCTTGACTACGCATGTGCTGAACACTGCGATGGGGGTCCCAGGGTCCAACATGACCATCCTGCTTTATAAACAGGACTCTTCTGCTGCTGCCTGGAATCTGATTACCACAGGGTAACATCTCAAGAACAAAGGCCTCAGTCCATTCAGGAGCGGCATTATACAGCAGCAGTAGGCCCTAACCTACTAAATTATGTATTTCCCTACAGGATAACTAATTCTGACGGACGGTGCCCCGGTCTCACTACCAGGGAACTGTTTACTCCTGGGGTGTATAAATTGCACTTTGACACAGATAGGTACTGGGGCTGTCTCGGTGAAGAAAGCTTTTATCCATACGTCGAGGTAAAAACCTCTCATGTGGTTGTGCTACGACATTTAAATAACTATAATCATATTAATTGCAAATAATTGATCGAGCTTTACAGTATGTCCTCGTGGATTTTGAGAGTGATTGGCATCAATGTAATTTCCGTTTATTTCTTGTTACAGATTGTCTTCACCATAAGAAACCCAGTGGATAAGTTTCATATACCTCTGCTTCTCAGTCGGTTCTCCTACAGTACCTACAGGGGGAGCTAGAGTCCACCGATAGGGACCTGTGTGAATGCCTCTGACTTATCAGAATCAGAGAGACTCTTATGGTTATGGATACTTCAATGCGGTTGCTGGTGGAAATATATTCTGATGTAGTCTTCCAATTCTGCTAACTGCGATGAATCCCGCTTATATTGTTTTTTCCCAATTGCAGATCATACTACATTTATTATGACATGTTTATAGGACAACTACTTTCTTCATCATCAAGAATCTCTCTGAGGCGATGTATCGTTGCATATGTATATTGAATAGGAGTACAATATATATATTATTCGCATAAAGGTCAATTTTCTAAACGCTGGCAGAAATAAAATACAAATATGAACAATA
Source organism: Gadus morhua (assembly GCF_902167405.1). Classification (NCBI taxonomy): domain Eukaryota; kingdom Metazoa; phylum Chordata; class Actinopteri; order Gadiformes; family Gadidae; genus Gadus; species Gadus morhua. Next base: position 23,036,756 of record NC_044061.1, on the reverse strand, counting down.
ATTGAAACAATTATGTTATTCTTTCTGATACAAATTGTATTGGCAAAGATTAACATACATACTCCAGATATGATACAGCTTTTTTTGGTTGCATGTCATAAATCTGTTCCTCAATGCTTATTTTTGCCTCCACTCTAACAGTGATACTTACACTGGATGTCAGTTTGAGGTAGGCCTGTATGTCAATGTAATGTCCTTAAGATAAGAAGATTACATGAAAAACAAAGATATGCGTTGGTTAATCATGTGTCTGTCAGTGTGGTAGATCAATAAATATATGAAAGAAAAAAAGGCATTTGCTTGGATGATTCACGATGGCATTACATCCTCAAAAAAACATTAAAACGCATCTATTTCAAATGCTGGTGTTCTCGTATGGTGCATGTGCTTCTGGCTCCAGCTCAGTAGGGGGCGGTAGTACCCCGAACGTCTGTTACAACCCTACCATTGTTCAGACGAAAGAAATCACTGGAAGAAAGGGGGCCTATCCCAAACTCATCCTGTGTGTATTTCGTTCAGTTATTGCCTTATACAATACGCATTTTTTGTTCTGCGGTGTGTAAACTAAAACTAAAAATGGCAGATGATGAATTGGAAGCAATCAGGAGGCAGAGAATGTCCGAGCTGCAGGCGAAACACGGGGTAAGGAGGGAAACACGACCCCATTTAGCGTGTCCTATAAAAGGAGATGCCCGTGTTGTCCATGCTGTCATGCAGTGTCTAGGTGCCTTGTTTTAAATACCGTATAGATCCGGTAGACTCACTAGTAGTCCTGCCAGTCCTGCCCAAAACATGGAAGATAGACTCATGCTATGAAAGCATTGAACACAGTCACACGCCTTCCAGCAGGGCAGCTTACAGCATTAGCTCATAGTAACGTTAGATCATTTTCTTTGTCGACATTAATACCTGCATTAAGCCTTTGGGCTTCGATTATATGTATTCAGATCCGTCCATATATGTATTCACATCCATCCATGTCGCTGAAAAGGCGTTGGTGTAATAAATCGTTGACACACCTTTTTTGATGCAACTATTCAGCATTACTGTTAAGTATTTCTACTTTGCAAGATATGAACTTGCTGACCCTCAGACGGTTTAGTCCAATCTTCAATATGTACTTCGATCAATCACCCATACCCTTGCTGTTGCATCGTACGTGTGTTAAGAGATACAGCAACATATTGGCATACCCAAGTTAAGTGGACGGTATCATTTGCATGTAACTAGCCTATATTAAATTGTTGAACATCTGTCTGCATTCTACAGACAATGCACTAAGTCACTTAATCATATAGTTAATTGGATCTACCTTTATCATGACCGTCTATTTTCACCTATTTCTAGAATGGTTCCAATGACCAACAAGGACAGCAGGAGGCCAAACAGAGGTATTTTTTTTTTATCCCATCCAGTAAGCCATGATTGCATGTGCTGATATGCTCGATTAGGGCCCGAAAGATCTGAAAGGCTGTTTTCATGATGCTGTTGTCACCTTTCTCCTACAGGGATACAGAGATGAGGAACTCCATATTGGCCCAAGTTCTAGACCAGGCCGCCCGTGGAAGATGTAATTGCTGATATTTTGTTATTTCCGCAGTTGGTGAACAGATCAGAGGTTCATTAGACCTAGTGTTGTGTCTGATAATCATAGAGTTAAGATGCTTTTTTGTGTCATGTAATGTGTTATATAGTAAATGATTTCCTTCAATAACTCAAAAATATCCTGGAATAATTTGAGTGAGGTGTAACTACTTGTCTTCTTGTCTTAAGTCATATTGGTATACATCTCAATGTGTATATTTTTTTATACATAAGATATTTCAATGTAAATTATCTATGAGCCTCAAAGGACTTACAGAAGACCTGTAATTCTCCATGAATGTATATTTTTACAGTTTATATTGTCAGTTTATATTATCACAAATAATTTTGTGATATGTGATAACATCCTTGTGAAACAAAATAATAGAATTATAATTGTTATGTTTCAGTGAGCAACCTGGCTATGGTGAAGCCGGACAAGGCCCAAGCGGTTGAGAACTATCTTATCCAAATGGCTCGTTATGGCAAGTTGGCGGGAAAGGTGAGATGATGGGTGGGTTTGTTATTGCCACGCGCTGTTAAAGCCCCTTTTACACATTCCCGGTAGATTACTGGGTTATTCTTTCAAGGCGCCACTAGTGATTTTCAATATTCACCCATGCAGCTACGTTCTGGAAGATTTCCGTCTTGCGCCCTTTCACACATGGCATAGCAATGCCGGAGTAGACGGCCAACGGGCCGCCCAGCAGACGGCCCGTTGGCCGTCTGCTGGACGGCCCGTTGGCCGTCTACTCCAGCAGACGGCCGTAATGCAACGCTGACGGACGCCAGTCGCTATAGTACTCGCATGTCTTGTACTTGAGCAGAAAAATTGCCGCTGCAGATTTCCCCGATTTCTCGATCTTTGTTTCCATTCACAAATAGAGGAAATGTTCCGGAACTTTGCAGGGTAAGACTGCGTGTGTGAAAGGGGCTTTAGACAGCTGCTTCTTAGAACAATGCAGAAGAAGCATTTATTGTATTGGAATTTGCAAAGGTGTCCTAGTAGTCAAAGGTGGAAAGTTCAAACTTCTGTCCGGGTTTCGTAGCATTCTTACATTTCCTCTTAAACAAACTATTTTGGCTATTGTGTCATAAAAATGGTGATTATGAGTGCAATGATGGAGTTTTCAATTGCAGCGTTCACTCTCTATCTGACCCACCTGGTATCAAGAGGGAGGCCCCTTCAGACTCCTACCAGTGACAAACTATCGTTATTTACCTCCTGGTGTTCACCAGTTACTATGTAACTCATGATGCATATCCCCACTTATAACAGATTACAGAGTCGGGCTTGATTGAGATCCTCGAGAAAGTCAGTCAGCAAACAGACAAGACGACAAAAGTGACGGTAATTACACCTGGTGTGATCTGAAATATTTTGGACGATATGGTGGTCAGGTAAATCAGGACTTAACCTGATTGTTTTTAATAGTTCTTACTATTTTCATATTCCAGTTCAACAGGCGGAGGGTGATGGATTCTGACGACGAGGAGGAAGATTAATGAGTTTTCCATACTGAAGACAGAAGCTCTGAAGAACATCTTGCAGGAGTACCTTTGCCTTCGTGGGACTCTGTTAATAGGCAGTTCTATTTAGCACACTATTTTCTCACCACTGAATCATGATCTCTCACTTCGCTGGGTGGTCATGGATTACTAAGTAAGATGAAGGACTAGAGATATTGTGGGATTGATTCAAAAATAGGACCTTTGCAAACACAGGCAAGTTCACCTTTTGAGGTCTCTTGCTAGCAAAAGTGCCATAGCATATGTTGTTTCCTGATTTGACCGAACATAATATTTCTTGGTAACGATTCCTGAACTTCAATTTTTGCTTGTGTTCATTTTGCTGTGTTAGGCCTTTCTTTCTTTTTATTTTTTTTCAGCGCAGTTCGAGAAATGCTTAAACAAACGGTTGCTGAAGAATTTATGGTGATCGGATGTCAATACTGTTCATGTGTGCGTCAAGCAGTGCTGCAGTTCCATGGAACATGGATAAAGCACTTTTATAGCCTATATTTGTTTCTTTCTTTTCATGTAACATGTGGTTTGCATAAATAAAAAAGCCTAATGCAATCATTGTTTGTGTTTAACACAGCCTACTGCCGTCGATGCAGTCTATGCTATTAAAGCAGTGATACTATTGCTCATCTTATAGGAAGATGTCTATGAGAATGAAAATTGGTGAGCTGCCTTCTTAAATATGGGTTTCAATATTAAAATGTCGATTTTTGTTTCCTTTTTTAAATAGCATAATTCACATCTGGATGTTTTAAATGTAATCGAATTTCTCATGTATAAGATTATATTTAGATAAAATCTCACTAGATTTCGTTAACCATTCACATCTCAAATTGGACCGTCCTCTACCTTGCCCCATTCGCCTGACTGTGGTCTGATGGCTCCCATTGGCCCAGACAGCGACTAAAGTAGGCGGCCTTGCAATGATTGGTACTTGGCTAAGCCGTACGTCAAACCCTAACCAATGGTTAGAGAGATTTGTAAAGCGCTACTGTTGTGTGCGGATGTTAAACTTTTTCGGTACTACAACGCTTAAATGAGAGGAGGACTAAACCGGCTACTTTAGATACTTGTATGTTAAACTATTATCGTCTGTAATAATCTATAACCATGCCTAAGGACACTGTCGTCAAGCCAGTAAACGTGACCTGCACTGCGCCAGTCAATATAGCTGTTGTCAAATATTGTAAGTGTCAAATGTATTCTTAACAACCTATTCTATACAACCTGTTTTAAAGAAATGGTAACGATGCCATGCATTTATGTAAAAATGCATTTGAACTTAAACTGTGTCACTCATAGAAAATAACGATTATTATTGTACTTCATAATAATAATAATCACACTTTTTTTGCACACAGGGGGAAAAAGAAATGAGGGCTTGATTTTACCCATTAATTCATCCCTGAGTGTCACACTTCATCAAGATCAGGTATGGAAGCCACAACTTACTAACTTTGTTTAGTTTCAGTGTAGTGTAAAATGTAGAGTTGTGACTTAAACATTTCTTGGGAAGTAGAAATGTAGGGTAAACGCGAACGAAGATCATTCTAATCCTCCATTCTTTCAGCTGAAAACCACGACGACAGTAGCATCGTGCAGATCATTTCAGGAGGATCGTATCTGGCTCAATGGCAAAGAGGAAGACATTAACCATCCCAGACTACAGTCCTGTCTAAGGGAAAGTAAGTCTTGGCGATGGTTCCCTCTTTTCATGAAAACAAAAAAACGACTGGCTGCTAAACATGATTACAATGTTGTTGTGTTTCCTCATCAGTTAGACGGCTAGCAAGGAAGAGGCGCAATGATGGGGACTCCAGTGTGGATGTGGGTTGCTTGTCCCATAAAGTCCACATCTGCTCTGTCAACAACTTTCCCACGGCTGCTGGCCTGGCCTCCTCTGCCGCTGGCTTCGCCTGTCTGGGTAAGAGAGGGTTTCGTACAGTAGGATGTACAATCTGTATGTTTAACACATGGAAAATGTGTTATCAGTACGACATTGAAGAGATAACTCACACTTAACAATATGATCAATCCAGACTGAATGGTAACTATCATGTTATGTACTTCCTCCCATGTGATTCTACCCACGCTCTCGCTCAATCGCTCTCTCTCTACTCTCTCCCAGTGTACACATTGGCAAAGGTGTATGGAGTAGATGGGGAGTTGTCCGGCATCGCCAGACAGGGCTCTGGCAGTGCATGTAGGAGTATGTACGGAGGATTCGTCCAATGGATCATGGGAGAGCGAGAGGACGGCAAGGACAGTGTTGCCCAGCAAGTGGAGCCAGAGTCCCATTGGCCCGACCTCAGAGTCCTTGTACTGGTGGTAAGTATGTGTGTGTGTGCGCACATATGGCCAAGCAGTTGTAAATGCAAGGATGTCGAACATGCTGCGTAATACATTACAATACAACTGATTATTTCTCCCCGTTAACCCAATACGTTTTTCTCTGAAAACATTGCTTGTTGCAGGCCAGTGCTGAACGTAAACCAGTGGGCAGCACCGCCGGCATGCAAACCAGCGTTGAAACAAGCAGCCTCCTTAAGGTGCTCCATTGTCCCTCAAACACTAATGCTTCTGTCATTCCACTGAAAAAAAGTCACTTTCAGGATTACCATCAATTTGACACAGTAATTCCCCCATGTGTAGTTACACTTCCCCTTGTGTGTCTCTGTAGCACCGGGCTGAGTCTGTGGTCCCCGACAGAATGAAGCAGATGATTGAGGCGGTGCATAAGAAGGACTTTGCTACCTTTGCGGAGCTGACCATGAGAGACAGTAATCAGTTCCACGCCACCTGCCTGGACACCTTTCCTCCCATCTTCTACCTCAACACGGTGTCCCGGCACGTCATCAGTTTGGTGCATCAGTACAACCGGCACTACGGTGAAGCAAGGGTGAGAATAATGTCTTTAGGAAATTTGCAGTTTTAAGTCTAATGTCTGTTTTATGGGGTTTCTCTTAATTAATTGTAGTGTAGTGTTTCATATTTTGTGTGTGTGTGTGTGTGCACTTCCCTAGGTGGCCTACACGTTTGATGCTGGCCCGAACGCGGTCATCTACACTCTGCAGCAACACGTGGCCGAGTTCCTCCAGGTGGTTCGCCTCGTCTTCCCTCCAGACAACAACAATGGGAAAACGTGAGCAGGCCGTCACAAAACCTAAACCTGGCTTTAGTACAAGGTCGTCCCTCGTGTGTTAAGGCTTAATTATGGATCCCGTCGATGCAACACAAGGGACCCATTTACGGACCCATTACGTTCTTGCGGACCCTCCTTGCGTCCACCGCAAGGGCCGGACGTACGACTCCCAAAAAAACTTTGTGTCAAGATGACGCAGCATTAAGGGCTGTGATTGGTCCACTCACTAAAAACGGACGCAGAACCAAAACGTGGTCATTGTGTTGCATCGACGTGGTACCATAACTGAGCAATAAATGATACTGGTCTGTGACCTCCCTCCACAGGTTTTTAACTGGTCTACAGGTAGAACCAGTAGAGATTTCCGAGGAGCTGAAGAATGCCATTTGCCTGGAGCCGATGCCAAAGGGAATCAGCTACATTATCAGCACCCAGGTAGAGACACACCCTCAACAGAATTGGAATTACGTAATGCGTGTGTTCTAGTGTCTGTATTCACGGACTGCACTGTTTCAAAATCAGAAGTGTAATGGGCTCTGTTTGTTTGTGTGTGTGTCGAAGGCGGGGCCCGGCCCTCGTGTCTTGGAGGACCCCGGGCAGCATCTGCTTGGACCTGACGGGCTACCGAAGCCCGACGCCTAGCTGGGAGTCCAGGCCACAAGCTGCTATAGCTAGAGTCACATTTAAAAGACAGGGATTTTTGATATTGGCTTTTATTGTGGATCTGAAAGAGAAACTATATCTTCAATAGCAATATATAGAGATATGGTATGATTACAACACTAGTCTGTACACAATTGTCTAATAAGTGATTGTTCTGGATTTGTTTTGATATAAAAATGTGTAGAACCATTTTACATTTTTAAAAGGTTTTAATAATTTTGTTGCATAATAAAACCACATCTTCTAAGTCCTCTATTTAATCTGCCTGATGTGTTGCGTTGGTGGATGCTTGTATTATATCTGAATAGTGTTTTATAATGTATTGTAACACTTAAACTGTGTAAAACTCATTCATGTAGACATACCTTTATCGTTTGCCATAAAGGTATGGCATGGTCTCTCACCCACGCAAATAAATAACATGACAGTACGGTGTGTTCTGCTCTTTAAGTTAAAATCCAACAAATTCCATGGCATGAAACTCTTTTTCCTATCTCGACAGCGATCATCAACCTATTCGGAAATGACGCGTAGCTAAAGAAGGGGTGGCGAACTCATTGGTCCGCCCAACCATACCTTGCTATTGTTGTTAAATGAGAAACTTCCTCATTGCATGGCCAAACTTTCTGGTTTGTCGTGAATAGAGTACTGTTGCTGCTTGACGCTTGACAGGGTTCGCAGTGTTTAGAAAACGATGGGGAAAATAGAATGGGCCATGTGGGCCAACGAACAAGCTCTCGCAGCGGGACTCAGTGAGTACATTTTTTGCCTTAATATTTTACATTTTATTTTATTATAGTAAATTATTATTGTGAACCAGTAGTGATGCTAATAGTGATTGGCAGACATGTCTCCATGACCAAGTGGTCAAGCCTTTAAAGCCGTTTTTTTTGTAATTAGAGTATTGCATTTTTAGAAGATTCGATACAATGTCCAATGTTTCACTTTTGAATTGATACGAGTGGGTTTGTTTCAGATTAATCAAATAATTGTTTCTTCCTGTTTCCTTGTTTCAGTTCTACTTACCGGTGGTATAGTGGGGGTGGGCGGAATGTTTAGAGGATGGGAGTTTGCTGCCTATTCAATGTATCCTTTGATAGACCTAACGAATGTACCCTTTATAAGTTGTAACGAATATTTTTTTCTAAACATTTTTCTGTGTTTCGCAAGGCAAGGAATCAGAGCATATCCGCCTATCCCATTAAGAATTGTGTAGGAGATAAAAGGCCGACCGAAATATTGATTGCCAAAAAACGACCTAGGTTAGAAGTTGAAGAACTATTTCCTATGCACTAAGATGACCCTATCCTGAGATAATAATCTAAATGACTAGAGTACCAGATGGGACTAGGCATTTTAGACGTAGGAATAAAAAGGTATATAAGCTAATAATAATAATATTAAATAAATAATACTACATAGATCCAGGAATATAACGTATGCATATATATGATCTACAACCAGAATGGTAATAACCTTGACAGACAGTCAGAGCTGCAGGGGTGTTTGTATGCCTGCTAGAATACCCAAGAGGCAAAAAGAACAAAGGCACTAGTGTGGAGCGAACGTAAGTGGTGCTGTCTATTTATATTCACAATTAATTTAATATGGTAAGTGAGCAATTTAAATAATGATTCAAGGACTCGTATATGTATATGTGTACTTTTTGTCTTCCAGGGGTCAGTACTGCTTTACAGTATGTGTGAAAGCGTTTGGTCCACTGACAAGGAACTACTATGTCAGAGCGTTCATACATGCAGCGTGAGTTCCACTATTTGTTTCACGGGGTTTCCCTGTGTTTCTGTTCACCTCCAGATGTGCCCGAGCCGCCACCCTAAGTGCGAATATCTTTAGGCTTGTAGGCTTTTTTCTTTTGTCGCCGTCGTGCTGCCATACCTTGGTTTCACTCGCAAGTATTTGAATATGAACTAACATAGATTATGGGTTTGCTAAGGATAATTATTAGTGAATTGGGTGTTGCTCAAGTGGTAGAGCTGGTTGTCTGGTTTGATCCCCGGCTCCTCCCTAGATAAATGTTGAGGAGTCCCAGGGAAGGGCCCTTACCCTGAGGGCCGGAGCGCCCAGAGGGGCCACAGGTTAGGTGCAGTCCACTGACAGTGCTCGATGGTAGTCGACTGTCTCTCTGTCTTCTCCTCTGATCTCTCTGTCTATCCTCCTCTCTGTTTTAGAATAGCTGTGCCGGCGGGATTCATGCTCGCTACCGTCCTTGGCTGTGTGTGTCTGGGGATCGCCAGTCTGATCTACCTGGGGGTACGTACACCTGGGTGATAATCTACTTTAAACACACACCTTCTCGAATCGGGAAATGGGATGGGTCAACCGTATGTCAGCTGTTTCGTAAGACCGGGCATGAAGTAAACAGTGACCAACAAGGAAATGGAAACGAGGAAATGGTAAAGAGGACTTTGTAATCTTTCAGTGGAAATGATTGAGACATTGGTCAGGTGTTGGTAAACTACACCGACATGGGTATGAAGGTGTATTGTGCTATTGTTGGATTATAAACCAACCAAAAAGATAATTTGGAAAGTAATTAAGATTGTCATGTTTTTAGAAAGCCTGGGATTATGGTGGTAGAATTCGTATTCAATATGAGGTTAATTGAATGTCATTCAGTGAGACCCGCCAACACAAGCACTAACTTGTGAGCCGCGTTTTTCGTACTCCAGGCTGCCATAAGCGGGGAAAAATGGGAGCCCATTCTGCCCCGGACGGAGACTCGGAAGGCAGTCGGAGAAAGCATCAAGCAGCCCCCTCAGAACCCCCCTCCGAGACCACCAGCAGAGATGCGCAGGAAACGGGCTGAGGACCTGGAGGGAGCGGCCTATGATAACCCCATCAAAGTGTCCACCAATGATGAATGAAAAGCTTTCCATCCGTCTCTTCCTCTGGCCTCCCCCCCCCTCCCCCAGAGCGTCCATGTGCTGTACACCACCACAACGACGGGTCTACTGTCTATTCCTTCTGGGATCGGAACTCTAACCGGGATCGTTGCTTTAATGAGGGAATGTGTTGGGATGAGGAATATTTACCCTTCAGCTGTTTAATTTTTGAGGAACTATTTACCTACTCTTGTACAGTTGAAATTTTATAGTTTGGTTATATTTTATATTTCCGGAAGCTAGAAAATCAAAATGTGGTTACCGACACCACATGAATACGTATTTGTAAAGAGGGTTTAAATGAGGGATGTATCTTTGTGGACATGGATAGGACCTTATCTTACAGGTAGATCAGATCAGGTGAACTGAATGTTACTGCCTGTTGCTTCATTATTTGCTGCTGTTTGTGGTTAATTGGGTAAGAAGAGACATGGGGAAATTATGTCTTTCGCACTAGCTGTGGTAATTTGAATGAAGCACTTTCAAGGGTTAAGTTTGATCGCTTTCAATTGCATTTTCTGTGCTTTTTACGTTGCACAATCATACAGAACAAATAGGAGTTGGTGGTATCAGCTATATTCTGAATAATTTATTTAGGTTAAATAAACCTCTGTAATGTACCCTCCACACCTTAAAATGATTACTATCTATAATGGGTAGTAATGATAGTTATTATGCCAAAGAGTACTTGAGTTCTAAATATATAAACTGTAGAGAAATTCCAAGGTACATTTAATCTTCTTAAGTTAATAACGTTATACCCCTTCTTGCTTAGCCCAGACCCATGCACTATTAAATAACGTCTCACATGAAGGTGAGACATATTGTTACTATGAATTATGGCACAAAATAAAGATGTTATAATGCATATAAGGGATGAAGATTTGGAATTACTTGAAAGTTGTAATACTTGTTATCCCGATTATAAACATGATAAACTATATCTAGCGTGGTTGTCAATCTCAAGAACGGACTGATGAAATCTTGACCTTTTGAAATATCCTGTTGCTTCCTGAAGAGACGACCTTTGTCTTGATTTCCTCATATCCGTATAATTATACAAGCAATTGTTACAGCAGATGACTTTTAACTATTGTAGTTTTGATGACTCTAATTGGCAGAAATCAATTTTTTCTTTCTATCGTACATTTTTATTATATTTTATGATAGTACATTTTTCAACAACTTAATTATATGTTGAGCTGTATGTTATGTTACTAAATGTTGTATATCCATCTATCTATCTCTGTCTTTCTGTCGAAAATAACATATATGAGAGTGAGACGTATATATGAGAGTTTTCACTCATGTTTACATTACAGGACATGCAGTATGCATGTGCCTTTTGTACAGTAGTACCTGTGTTATACCCTTTGAGGACGCTGTTCCTCAACGAACCAAGAGATAGAAAAATAACAAAAACATGATCTGTAGAAGAAGCGCTCTGCACCAATTAGAATCACTTATGTTATGTCAACATTCAGGCGCAGCCGAACGTCATCAAGGTGCAGACAGTGGCCAGAAAGCCCTGGATCCACCAAGTTCCCATCAAAATAAAAGCCTAAAATTACACTATCGTTTTTTATTATTTTTTGCTTGAGCTTCTGAATTACAGAACTAAATCGTAGAAAATAGGAACCCAAATGTGTTACACATTTATGTAAGCCCATGTGAAAATCTATTGTAAATTCCCAAAATGCTAAATTCCCAATACACAAATTATACACACAATGTATTTACCTACTTAGAAAGGTGACAGGTTGGGTTTTAGTGGCGTAAGGTACCGGGGATTCTGTCCCGCGTTTCACCGGATGAGCGGTGCTTACTGCGTGTGACTTGACGTCGGCGGCAGCCACTAATCTGCTGACTGTGCTGGGTACGTACCTGCTAGCTTCCCACCCAGGCAACAAGTAGCCTAACCCTAGCCCCATGTCCGGGCAAGAAGAAGGATAAGAAGAATAATGTCAAGCCGGGCTTTGCGGAGGTTAAAAGGGAAGCAGCGGGGCCAAGAGGCTCTGGACCTGGGGGATCTGGGTGAAGAGCTTGGCCAGGCTGCCGAGGATGAAGAACCACTGGAGGATGTTGGTCCCCCGTCAAAAAATAGTGTCAATCGCAAGGCAAAGAAGAACAAGACTCAGAAGAATCTGAGTAACATTTATGAATTGGTAAGGTTTATATTTGTCAAGATACGTGGACGTTTTGCACGACATGTCAACCTGTCAGCTAAACAATACGCTGAAGTTCTCTATCTGATGGCTACTGTTAGCTCAAAGCAATGGTGGTGTTTATAATTGAATGACCAACTTCAAATAAACACATGAGAATAATTGGATTCACAATGTATTTTTAGTTCATATGACCTTTCTGACTTGACTTGAACATCGACTGCCCCTTCCACTGTCCGATAAACGTGTGGTTGAACATTCGATTCGACCTGACAGATATGTGATGCGGAGAAGTCCTCGCTAGAGGACGATGCTGAGAAAGCAGAAGACACCGACGAGACGCATGATGACAAAGACACTGAACACATTGATGATCAGCCGCAGGACCAAAACTCTGCCAATGTAAGTATCGACAAGGCGGGATCTCTCCTGCGGCTCGTTTGACTAGACAGTGATGTTGATGATAATGACATGTTCTCTCTTCACCAGTCTCTGAGTGGAGCTAGAGTAAAGAAGAAGAAAAAGAAGAAAAATAAAAAGGGTGCAACGTCAGGTACACAGGTAGAGTCCAAATTCCCTCTTTGTTTCGTCAAACTGAAAATGTCAAGCAGTTATTTTTTTTGAGGCAGTAAAACAATTAATATTTCCTGTTATATCAATATTTAGCTTTCCTAGAAACATGTATCTCATCATACTCCACGGATTACCTGGCTTACTACAACAACTACTACAGTTAGCTTTGCTCTGTTTAAAGGAGGATGTTGCAGACGATGACATCGATGCACTGCTGAAGACCATAGAGGACACCAACGGCCAGACCCTGCAGAGTGAGCATTCAGGAGGCTCAGATGGAAGGTCCCCCATATATGTAGAGCACAGGTAAGGAGAGACATGGCTGGAGATGTTTTATGGTCCCACTTCTGCCTCATCAAATAATGAAAGACTAGTACTATTACTACTGTGCATTATAAAATGGTTGTTTATTCATCAGGAATCTGAATCCAGAAACGGAGCTGAAGAGATACTTTGGGGCGCGAGCAGTTCTCGGAGATCAACGGTATTCGCCTCTTCCTTAAATAAGGGTTTTCTTTAAAGTGGCGTGTGTGTGTGTGTGTGTGTGTGTGTGTGTGTGTGTGTGTGTGTGTGTGTGTGTGTGTGTGTGTGTGTGTGTGTGTGTGTGTGTGTGTGTGTGTGTGTGTGTGTGTGTGTGTGTATACATATATATAAATATTAGGGCCCGACCGATTCATCGGCCTGCCGATTTAATCGGCCGATTATAGCCTTTTTGAAAATAATCAACATCTGCCAAAAAGAGGCCGATTACAACCGATTTTTTTAAATTTTTAAAAAAAATTTATTAGAAATGTTATTGCGCTTAGTATCCTGCAGATTGCGCTCCTACTCGCCTTGCTAACTAACAACTTTAGCTGGAGTAAAAAAGAGGAGATTGAATTTTACCGTACAACATGAAAGCACGCTCGCTCAGGCAGCTGCGCGCTCACCTCACCAATGTACACAAGACGCGTTGTTTGAGCATTTTGTGCCTGTTTTTCTTTAGTCCCAGGCCATGTTAATTTGTTATACTGTAGACTCTAACGGTGAGACCATACTGCTCAGCACGCACGTGTTAGTCACTGCTGACGAGCGCAGCACATTGGGAGTTAGTTATTTATTTTACATTTTACATTACATTCATTTTTGACTGTAAATGTATTGTAAAACACTCAAAGGTTCTGCATTCAATTCACATATTCGTCAAAAGTGTTTAAAGTATATTTAAGGTATCAAAAACTATGTTTTATTTATATCGGTCGGGCCCTAATAAATATATGCATACATACACAAATGCATATATATGTGTGTGTGTGTGTACATACGTAAGTACGTGTGTATGTATATACATAAATCTTTTTGCAATTAAGTCTGTGTGTCTGTGTGTGTGTACACGTGTGTGTGTGTATATATATATATATATATATATATATATATATATATATATATATATATATATATTTTTTTTTCTATTTTCTTTATTGATCGTTTGTGTATTGCAGGCCTCGACAGAGACAGAGGCAGTACCACCGCACCACCTGGATGACTGTTCCTAAAGAACCATGGCCTCGCTTCAGTCGCCCAGGTAACTCCTGCTTTCCTTGTAGTCATACTGCCCGTTTTGATGGGGGGGCAACTAGCATGTGAGTGGTTGATGGCATATAATTTTTTCTCTATTGCTGCAAGGAAAGTTTAATCAAAATGATGCTAATTGATTTCCTATTACACAAGCCAATGTTATGTTGGCAAAAATCCCTCTGGGTATAACGCATGTGACATCCGAAAAATATGGACTTCTTTCATTGCTTATTTGGCGATGGATATGTAGACAAAATTATTCAAGAACACTTCTGAGAAATCAAAGAAAGGCTGTGGATGGGGTCAAGTCTAGTGCCAGGGAAATATGTATTATTTGTCCCATGATATTTTACTATATGAGATAGCTAATGTGGCACAATCAAATTGATCAAATTCTGCAAAGTTCTGCACTTTGATACAAACTCAAAGACACTTTTGATACTTGGTTCTGCTTAGGATCAATGTTATCTGTCCAGAAGGTGGTTAAAAGATAATGTAACTCACAGCAATATGGAATTTTTTGAAAGATTACCCTTTTTCTAACCCTATTCATTTGAAATAATTTTCCAAGAATTGCTGCATATAATCTATTTAAGCTAACATTCCAGCTGAATGTTGAATAATGTCCTCCCTTTCGATTGGCTGAAAGGTCTAGAGGAGCAGTGTACATTGCTTTCTTGATGATTTATCACATGGGGATATGTTAATTTTTAGAAGGAAAGAGATTTCATACCATTGGCTATGAAGTTATGTTTTCAAATCATGTGCATAACATTCAGTAAAAGTATTAGATCGGGATGAGCTTGATGCTATCCAATGTATACTAATGATTGTGTGCATTGCATCCCTAAAGCCCAGTTCAGACCAAAGATTCACCTTGCAACGGCTTGCAACGAGACGGTTTTAGAACGTTGCAGGGGCGGTGTGAACGGGTCCTTGCAAGGAGTCGCAAGGAGTCGCCAGAGATTGAACATGTCAAATCGCAAGGTCCAGTTTTAGAACGCGGCGATTTAACTATTTCTCTTCAGCCAATCACAGCACAGAACAACTTGTACGTCACGGCCTTACTCCGTCCCGGTACCGTACTGTCCACTCCAGCATAAAAATATCCGATTGAAATATCCGATATCCGGAGAATGACAAAACACAGTAACTCTAGCCTACTCTCAAGCAAAATAAAAATAAAACTAATTGCAAACCTAACTAATTGCAAACCTAACTAATCGCAAACCTAACTAATCCAACCTAACCTACGCAAATGATGCTGTTGCGGCTCTCAGCTGTGCCAGAGCGTTCACAGTTGCTAGGGAAACCACCTAGCGTCGCAGCCGGTTGCAGCGCGTTGCAGCCAGTGTGAACGGCCCAGTTTTAGAACGTCGCAGCCCGTCTCGTCGCAAGGAGTCGCAAGGAGTTGCGAGTTGCAAGCCGTTGCAAGGTGAATCTTTGGTCTGAACTGGGCTTTAGAAACCTAAATATCTTATTTATTTTACTTGTGGAATTATCTAAGGAGAAAGGGAAGGGATCATATTTCCTGCATTTGGCCCTTTACTACATTAATTTGATTTAATGTGATCGGTCTGCAGGAATTTCCATGTCCCTTGTCCAATCAAAGGAGGGCCTTCATTACTTTACCTTTGAGCACAGCCGGGACTACCAGCAAGTACAGTTCAAGTTCATGGATGCTGTTGACTCCATGAATAACAACAACATTTTGGTAAGAGTTTCACAACTAAAATATCTTCAAATATACTTGATTAGAAAGTATGTTTTATATTCTCTCTCTCTCTCTCTCTCTCTCTCTCTCTCTCTCTCTCTCTCTCTCTCTCTCTCTCTCTCTCTCTCTCTCTCTCTCTCTCTCCAGACCCTGCTTCTCACAAACCCCTATCACATCGACTCCCTGCTGCAGCTTTCGGATGTGTGTCGAATACATGAGGATCCAGAAATGGCCAGGGAACTTATTGGTGAGCCTTTTGTGTTGGGCCATTTGTGTTTCATTAAAATATTGTCCAAATTGAATGATGCCATCCAATAGCAGTGTTTCCCCTAGAATTTTTTTTAGGCCCGGTGGTAAGAGCTGATAGTGTGATTTTTTTATACATTTTTCACGGGATGCCAGAGTATTTGTTGGTTATTTCCATGTAAAACATTTGCTTAGCCATCACAAGTTGATAATGATTCAATAAACACGTTATTAACAATAAACTAATTTTATTTACAATACAATTTTTGGTGGTGCTGTCACACTAAATTTGTACCGGGCGCGTCATCCATATGTAATCCATTCCAAACCTGCCTGCAACAGATGATCGCGTTGTCCGTTGCCGGGCAGGTTTCAAAAAACATTCGCGCTCATGTTGCCAAAGACGAAATAACATAATACAGAAAACGGATCGCTAGATAACACTTGTTTTTACTTTATATTTGTATTGTATTTCATTGTTTAATCAAATTTAGCAAGTAAATTGAGTGTTTAAAGCAGGTCAAGGACGAAATAGCACAATACAGATAACGGATCGCTAGATAGAAGGTTCGCAAATGTTCGTGAACCTTTCACGTCATTCGAAAGGTTCTAATCATCTGATCATCTGTTGCCGGGCAGGTTTGGAATGGATTACGTATTGATGACGCGCCCGGTACAAATTTGTCAGCCGGTACAAATTTAGTGTGACAGTGCCATGCTAATGATGATATTAATGGTGTCAGATTGTCCGTTATGATGGGGCATAATCTGCGCACGCGCGACACCGCATTATTATTATTTTTTTCATTTTTTCATTTTTTTTTTTTTCATTTTTTTTTTTTTTTTTCATTTTCTTTATTTTTTCATTTTTTTTTTTTGGGCTGTTGTTGGCCTGGCGGGGGCGCTCGTTGGCCTGGCGGCCCGCCAGGCCTGAACAATGGTAGGGGAAACACTGAATAGTGTCCAAAATATATATATATTTATTTATTTTAGAAGGTTTCCAACTGGATACCAGTCCATCAGAAGGCAGATTTTGGCATTGTGCGTGGGCAGTAGCTTGGAAATTCTGTGGTTGTTAGCTCGCTTGTCGTATAAAGTCACCCTTTCAAGGATTAAAAGGCATAAATACAAACTCAAAGATGGGAGTGGTCCACAAAAAGACAAAAGATTGATTGAGCTGCGCAAATACTATTCAATAATCATTGGAACTAGTCAACTATTCTTCAGAGATCACAATGACCCATCCCTACTGTGTATAAACCCCTTTCATTTACAGATTTTAATCACATTAAGCTCAAGGCATTGATCCACAAACATGTGACTTGGCTTCCCACTTAACTAAATACAATAATTTGTCGCTTCACTTCCTGGTCCCTGCTTATCTAATAGACCTTTTCTTGATCAAGAGTCAGTTAAGGACAACGTGGCCATGTGGCGTTGTTTACCCTCACCACAGGGGCATTAAGGTTGAAAGGGCTACCAGATGGTAGCAGTAGTGAGAGTCTCTTAAGAAAAAGCAATCAATGCCTGATATAGATGGATGTTTTAAATGAGAAAGATGAACGTCCCTTCTAGCTTACCCTCTGGTGTCATTTAATTATAATTTTTATGACAGTGGTTTTCAGATTCAACTAATTGTATTATGCTGCCGTTATTTTACATAAAATATATAAAAACGACTGGAAAATATTCCAAGTACTCCCCTTCAATCCTCCAAAACACCGCTAGGGGAACTAGTACCCCCTTTTGAGGGAACCCCATCCTACCCAGGTCCCGGTCCCACATGTTGCACTGTGTGTTGGTTCCCTTGCAGAGAGGGCCTTGTACAGCTTTGAATGTTCCTTCCACCCGCTGTTCAGCCTGACCTCAGGGACCTGCAGGCTCGACTTCCTCAGGCCGGAGAACAGGTAGGTCTGCCTCACTCCTCATTCAGCCTCATTCCACCTCACACCTCACTCCACCTCACACCTCACTCCACCTCACTCCACCTCACACCTCACTCCACCTCACTCCACCTCAGTCCACCAAATTCCACCTCAGTCCACCTCATTCCACCTCCCTCTGCCTCACTCTGCCTCACTCCACCTCACTCCGCCTCACTCCGCCTCACTCCGCCCATCCACTTCTGTTGGTTGTTATTCTGGAGAGATGTACATGTTTTTCTCATAGCATGTTGTGTTTTGTGTTGTGTGTTGACAGGGCGTTTTATTTGGCCCTTTATAAGCACATGATGTTCTTGGAGAACCGGGGATGCCCACGGACCGCACTGGAGTACTGCAAGCTCATCCTGAGGTAAGCGGCTCACGGCAAAGGGACGCTCACGGTCAACAAACTACCAAAATAAAAGTCACACAATGAAAGGATGAGGTCATCCTTTCATTGTGTGACTTTTATTTTGGTAGTTTGTTGTCCTCACATTCAGAGGACAACAAGGCCCCTTGGATGAAGATAAGCAACCTACCAAAATAAAAGTCATACTTAAAGTCATACAAAAAGAAGGGGGCCTTATGTTGAAGCCCTGCTTTGTAGCGAGTATTTTAACTCGCAGAAAAGCCACCTGCTGTAGTAAATGCAGTAGTAAACAAGCTGATTAAAGTAAAATTAAGGTTGTTTTTTTAATTAACATAAATCACTGACCAGTTCTAATGCTAATGACTATAGAATGAAAAGTGATTGACCATTTTCTAGCCTGCAAAAAAACACTGTTTATATATATTTACAGAGTGACCATTGTTACTTTCAAAGATAAAAATATCCAACCAGTGTTTAATGCTTTCTCAAAACACAACGCTTAATCAAACTAACTAGCCCCACAACGTTGTTTTCCCCTGTAAGGACAAACAAGTCCCCCAGTCATGGCAACATATGTAGTCCATCAAGTGGACGTCGTATCGTAAAAACGTCATTTAATACGACAAAGACGGCACTGATATAGGTCAGCACACCAGAAGCGCCCCATCACAGGGCTGTAATGTCATCAGAGATCGTAAATCTAAGGTCTTGTGGACCTAATAGGGGCCATGTACGTCCGTCCTATATGTAAGGCTCGCAGCGTACCTATCTGATCAGCGATCACGCTGTACAGCATCTGCTGTATGTACCATACACTGTCTTAAGTGTATGCTATCTATCTAAGCAGCGATCACGCTCTACGTTATCTGATGATGATGATGAGAGAGCATGTCATCATCATACCATACACTGACTTCCTCATGTAGGGACAGCTGGGTTCTGGTGCTCTCGCTAAGTAAGACCGCTGTCTCCTTACTGAGAGTATCTGTGTAAATCACAGAGGCAAGACACCTCTACAAATTTAAATTTGAGGCATTTGGTATTTCGCTTGTTTTTTACCGTTTTGGTCATCACAAAGTGTAATAATCAATAATGTAAATGGTAATTTAACTGCATTTGTATAGCGCTTTTCTAACCAGGGGCCACTCAAAGCACGTTACAATATTGCCTAACATTCACGCTCAGGGTCACATCGACACTCGGCTAGGAGTGTCCGGGGATCGAACTAGCAACCTTCCGGTCACCAGCCAACCCGCTTTACCTCCTTAGCCACATGCCGCCCCATACAACAACACAATTTATTATTATTATAAGTCTTGAATCCCCTGCGGCACTATACGCATACAAGTCTCAGAGGTCAAGGATGGGGGTCACATAATATTGGATGGTTGTTGCACCCACATTCTTCTCATTGGTGGAACGTGTTCACCTGAACCTTGGTTTGCTCCTCTTTTCTTTCCTGTGTTCCGCCACCCAGCCTGGATCCAGAGTCCGACCCGTTCTGCATGCTGTTGCTCATCGACTTTTTGGCACTGCGCTCCAGGGAATATCATTCCATAATCCGATTGTATCAGGACTGGGAGGTGAGTTTCGTTGTAGTGGTTGTGGTTGTCTTCCCTGCTTTGTTTTGCACATCTACATCGGTGTGTGATTTTCCGATATATGTATGCATGTAATCGCCATGGAGAATTTTTTGTTACAATACTATTCAAGTTGGTTTTCAAACGTTTGCTTCTGAAGATCCTATTATGGGTGTCAATTATGTCACCCATTGCACTCCTAACCCCTCCCTAGAAGGATGGATTCCCCCTCTAGGTTTGTTGTCAAGGAGCAGGAACAAGTGACTTGCCTTGGCTATGTTTGTTTGCGTTCATGTGTATCATGTGTATCATCCGGTGAGAAACTTCAAAACAAAAAACCTTGTGTGTGTGTGTGTGTGTGTCTGTGTCCGTCCACGTGTGTGTCGCAGGAGCACAGGAACCTGTCCCAGCTGCCCAACTTTGCGTTCTCGGCGGCGCTGTGTCACTTCCACCTCAGCCAGGAGGACGAGACGAAGCAGGAGGAGAGGGAGAAGCACCGGCAGAGCGCCGACCGCCTCCTGCAGCACGCCCTCATCATGTTCCCCGGACGTGCGTTCCGAACACACACACTCTCTGGGGGACGGGGTCCCCTTGCAGTCCCTCTTGTGCCTGATGTGTTTGTATGACGGTATGAACGTGTGTGTGCTTTGGTTCCAGTGCTGACGCCGTTGTTGGACCTGTGCACCGTGCAGCCCGACGCGGCCGTCGCGGCACACGCCTTCTTCGGCCCTAAAAGCCAAATCGGGTAACGCACAACGAAAGAATCCTTACACAACATTATACAACGGCATTGACAACAATAACAAAGGACCACAACAACAACAACAAAGGGGACAACGATGACCTCGGCGGGGTCTGGTGCGCTACTTCAAATGGGAGGCGACCATGTCACATGTTACCCCCCCCCCCCCCCCCCGTCTGTCCACAGGCAGTCCCCGGCGCTGGCGGAGCTGACCAGTCTGTACGTGGGGAGGACCCACCTGCTGTGGAGGGAGGGCGGGGTGCTGCTCTGGCTGGAGGAATGTGTCAAGGAGGTGTTGCTCCGAGTCGATGCCAAAGACCCTCTGGTGGAGGACGGCCTGAACAAGTGAGCCACTGACCCCCCCCCCCCCTCCACCCCAATAAGTCTCCTTGACATTGGTTTTGGCGCTAGTTTCAAGTTGAATCCCGAACTCGTCCGAGTCACCCCGTCCGTTTCAGATGGCCAACAGTTGGGCCGGTGTGGAGCAGCCTTAAGCCTCACGCACCGTGTGAGCACTTTATGTGCAGTGCTCGATGTTCTAACACGTATTTACACACAGAGTTCTTCTCTGGCTGGTGTCATAAATATGTTTGTACAGCATGTACAGCATGACCTACATGGAACATCTCACACACAAGACTCATGTGCAGTCACCATGGGGTTCCCTCAAGGCATCCTATAGGTTTTATGTCCATGTCATGGATTTCTTTGTAATACAATAAGGGTTAGGGTGATATAAAGCTAGGATATGCATTTAGGGGAAAACCCAGGACGTACAACATACAATAAGTGCACACATTCAGTGCCATGACGTACAACATACAATAAGTACGTCAAGGGCTGATTTTGGTCCCACGTTCACGCAACGCAAAGGGGTTACAGACCATTTACGTCCTTGCGGGCCCTCCTGGCGTCTACCGCAAGTTCCTGATGTGCGACTCCCAAATATTGTAACCTTCTGTCGAGGCGACGCAGCAGCAATGGCTGTGATTGGTTCCCTTACGAAAACCCGATGCAGAACGAAAACAGGTTCACGTCTGCGCGGTCAATGCGTTGCATGAACGTGGATCCATAATCAGCCCTCAAGAAGGGGGTTCTTAGGTGTGTGTGGGGGGGGGGGGAGACTATGCAGGGTGTCTTTACTGGGTATTATTTGAATGAGATTCTTTGTAGCTTCATGTGACTTCGCTGGGCATCCGGCCAGTTGTATACAAACTCAACCGCAAGGCAACGGAAGTCTATTCTTGCCGTGAGCCGTCACACTATCTTCGAGCTTGGTGGGTTAGTTAGTTATTTAGTTGTATTAGTTGTCCACTTAGGGAGATTCCTTTTCACATTTTCCTTTTTGTCATTTCATATTCATAGTCATAGGCAAATAAAGAACATACAAAGACAAAAACACTTACAACACTTAACAAACACTTAATACATTTCACATAGATGACAACAGAGAGGAAAAACATGTATACATCCATTGACAGACAGGGGGGGGGGCATAGGCATATTTTCACACATAGTCATATATTGTTACATCACACTTTATTGTTCAAAGCAAAACAGTTCAGGCTTTTCACTTCTCAGTACTTATGAAAGACCTTCGTTGCGTGTGATAAAGCACAGCATCATTTGAAGATGAAAGGAGAAGTGCTGTGCGTCGCGTGTCTCCAGATATTCCGTGCCGCTGGTTTCTGAGTTTGAATCCCCCTTGTGTCTCAATTGATTCGTCTACCCTTCTCCTTGAGTTGAATATCAAAGGCATTGCACGGAAAATCCATTCAATCGTTTTTATTATCATTATTATCATTTCATTATTATTTAATAACGTATTTTAGAATCTTAATGACGAGAGGAGTCTAAATCTAAATAGTTTCCGTTATGTTCATAGCCTCGATATGTGTGACTAAATAGTGATGTATATATTGGCTTTGTTTCGCCAGGAGAAAGCAACGATACCAGAGTGCTCCACGGGCGATCCATCGCCATGTTCTGCTGTCTGAGATCAAGGAAGCCACCTCCTTCCTGCCTCTGGTGAGCGCTCCTGCCTCTGCTGCTGGTCACCGGGCCCACCGGTCGGACCCTGCAACCTCTGGGCAGGGAGTCGAACTCGCTGTCCTCATGGTCCACCACCGCGTTCAAACCTTCATTCCACCGCTCACACTAAAACACCACCAAAGGGGTTTTGATTGTTGGTGAAACCGCTCTCCTTGAATTCTTCTGTGGGTCTACAAAAAAAGTATTTTCATGGTTTTAATGCCTTAATGACTCAATTTATGACGCTGCTTATGACTGAGGTAGTGTTGTCCGGATTACATTGGTTCATTGGAGTCATTTAATGAGCTCACTCTGCTCTTGGCATGTCCTTTGTCCCACGGGTGCTCTTCAACAGTGTCTCTATGTTTTTACAACTACCCCTTTGAAGAGCGCCCATATATTTTTACAATGGCTTTATTGTTGTGTAGTAATGTGGTAGTGCAATCATGGCACTGGTATCATTAACCATCATTTGTGAGATAACGTGGAATGAAACTCCTAATCGATTCCATGCATTGTATCATGTGTTGAAGGAGGGGGAAGTATTATTCTTCTCGTCCTCCGACCAGCACCACTGATGCATTTCTCGTTGATATATACTCCCTATAAACTGTTCATATGTACCTGAAAACTACATAAAGCCACATTAGTGGTCAATGTTTTAAAAAGGGAGCCTTTGAATTTGTCTCAACCATAATATCAACATGTTTCCATGTCAGCATGTTCCATGCTGTCCAACATTGGTATGCATCGTGTGATCTGTCACTTTGGCCCGGTCCTATTAGATCCTGAGGGATGGATTCACATTTGCCTCAAGGTTGTCTCCCAAGGAGCATGGTACAGTAGGAGAGGGGCTCCTCACGCTTCTCCCCTTGTCCCTCAGGACGTGACCACGCAGCCTGGGATGGGCTTCGACCCTCTGCCTCCCCTGGACTCGGTCACCTCGTACACACGCCCGGAAAGGTAGGTCCTACAAAATATACATTTCATATATACAGTATATATATGTTTGTATATGTGTGTTTATATTAGTTACATCAATGTTTGACTTCTCTTTATTAATCCTGAAAAAGAAGAATACAATTGTAAGTGTGTCTAGTCCCTCTCTACAGTATTTTTTACTTTTTCTGTGTGTGTGTGTGTGTGTGTGTGTGTGTGTGTGTGTGTGTGTGTGTGTGTGTGTGTGTGTGTGTGTGTGTGTGTGTGTGTGTGTGTGTGTGTGTGTGTGTGTGTGTGTGTGTGTGTGTGTGTGCGTGCGTGCGTCTGCGTGTGTGGTCCATGCGGCTCCAGGCCTCAGGTGGGCGCTACAGACACGAGCACGCTGTCGCTCTTCTTCCGCTCTCTGCTGCCCAGCTTCAACCTCCAGGTGAGTGGCGGGGAGGGAGGGAGGGAGGGGGGGGGCGCATGGTGTGTAGAGATCCCAGGGGAAGGCTTTGAAGGTACTCCTCGCACAAAGCCAGCGCTGTGATCCCTGCGTCAAGTCATGTTGCGTTGTGACATTCTCCAGATTTTGTTTTTCTTCTCCTTTATCAAATGTTATCATTGATCGTCTGATGTATTTATTTCGGGTTAATTTGATGTAGACTGATACAGTGTACACAGACACACCGAGAACAGATGTCCAATGTAAGGATCATAGTGCTAATAGCGGATGCTAATTTGCAACAACCGTCCCTAGAAGGGGCTCTTGTGAAGAAAAAGAGATGCAATAAAGCGCCTAGTGAAGAAGATAAAGGAGATTACGTTTGCGAGGTTGCCGTGGATACACACAGGACTGAGATCGACCGCTTGATTTAGGGCAGATGTTTATCCGGTGGTTGTTGTGGTTAATCACAGAGGCTGTAGAACTGATTCGAGGTTGGATACGACATTCCGATTATTTACTTAATGAATAAGGGATAATGCTAATTAGGGCGTTGAGGCTTTTCTGTTTTGCCAAGAGATGTTTGCTCCGAATCCCCCTCGGTTTCCCCCAGGCGGCGTCAAAATGGTGAATAGCGGAGCTTTGAAGCAACGTGATCTCCTTATACATAGCCCAGGCAGACAATGATAACATTCATGGCCCATGAAGAAATTAATCTACAGTCTCAATTTTGATCAGGAAAAACAATAACCAACTGTAGGGAACAATAACCAACTGTAAAGCTCAAACTACCGAGAATGCAACAGCCTGGGTAAAATAAGGTTATTTTAAATCGTCAAGGGTCACACCTTTTCTCAGGTAGCCTTCTGATCACTGCTCTTATCTGGCGCTCTCTGTGGATTAAACGTGTACTGCTCTCTCTCGAATCGGACCAGCGTGTTCCTGAAGAAACAGAAAGGGCACCTCCTGGGCAACAAATGAATTTTCTTTGCAGTGTGCGCACCATTACCCCACGTCATTCCAACACTGCGTGTCACCTCCTATCCTGTCGAGGGGACCGGCTCCACAGAGCACAGGCACATATGGTGAAGTGCAAAGGACCTCTAAAGACGTCCAGCGCTCCATTCCCCTCTTTAATAGTTAAAGAAACCGATTACCGTACTCCACTTGTTGCTATGACAAAACTGTGAATGTGTGGTAGAAATATAACAAAAGCACAACACAAGCGAAGGAAAACATCACACATCAGCGTGACTGTTTAAATCTATGTTTAACTAGCAGCCGTTAGCATTATGACCTCGACTCATCCCGACACACAGAACCATGTGGGATACAGGCTTACTTTGGATCTGCCAGTGGCATAGCAAAGGGCCCAACAGAATGAAAATGCATAGGCTGGTTGTGTACTTGCCAGTGTTACTGACTGTCTTGTGCTCTAAATGTAGAGTTTTATTAAAGGTTACAAAAGTGTAGACTATCTTTATCTCAGAATCACGTTAAAACTCGGAGCATGCCTTACTTATTCATGTGATTCATTGCAAAGGCACCTGGCAAATCTGATGCAATAACAATTCCAGCTGTGCACTGATTCACTGAGCCAGCAAGGCCACTCATTGGTGCCCCACAATCCCAGAGCCAGTGTTCTTCTGGATGCCCAGTATGTAGGAGACCCACGGGCGGTCCATAATGCACCAGCGTTCTGACCGGCCTCTTCATTTCGTTATCCAATTATAGGGAGGAAGATGTAGCAAATAACTTTATGTAACGGAAGAGATGTCTTGATGTTTTTTCATCAGATACAATGATCCAATTCTCTGGGATTTTGAGTCCAAGCAAGTGAAATTAGGCGGCTGATATGATCCATGTTGTGAGAGTTTGATTCAACCCAAACACTAAGCAGCAGTGTTTCAGCCTTAAACGTTTCTCCCCCACGCCAATATGGCTCAGGAGAATTCGGTTAGATGGACAAATTGGTCATATTTTTGTTTTTGTATATCTGTATTGCATTTCTCACAAAAGAGTCATAAAATGACAGAATAACGATGGCGGTTGTATTCGAATGCATTCAAGCGTTGGTGTGTGTGTGTGTGTGTGTGTGTGTGTGTGTGTGTGTGTGCGCGCGACGTGTGTGCGTGTGTGCGTGCATGCATGTACATGTTCATGCATGTGATTGTGTGTGTGTGTGTGTGTGTGTGTGTGCATGTTCATCTGGAGCATGTGATCGTGTGTGTGTGTGTGTGCATGTTCATGGTCATGCATGTGATTATGCGTGCATGTTCATGCATGTAATGTTGTGTGATTGTGCGTGTGTGCGTGCGTGCGTGCGTGTGTGCGTGAGTAGGGTGGGCCCAGGCCCGAGGAGGAGCAGGAGGTGGCCCAGGCGGGCCGGGAGCTGTACCCAGAGGTGAACCGCCTCATGGTGGCCATGAGGGACGTGCTGGCCAACATCCAGTTCCAGGAGCCGCCCCGGGACGACCACCCCGACCGGGACGAGGAGGAGTGGAACTGACCTGCAATAAGGGGCGAGGAAGGAGGAGGGCACTACACCTGGATGAAGGGGAACCGATCAAGCTTTTATATAGAACAGACCTAATTATGAGCACCGCGATGGGGTGTTGTTTTGTTTTCCCTCTAATCATCACACGTATCAAAAAGCAAAATAAATAAAACTGCGCTCTCAACGTTCTCCGTGGTGGTTTTTGTTTTTCTGATGAATATGGGGTCTCGGTTGTGATGTGATTATTGTGTGATTATGTATTTTAGACCACTGTTTTGTTTTTTTTGGACTGTTTTACTAGCTGAAGCAATTTTCCAGGTCATGAGTGCTTTATGAAGCTTTCGGCTATAGTTCTGGTCTACGCGCCTTCATTCACGTCACAATCCAGAGTGATGCTGCCATGGGTTTACCAGCTCCTTATGTACACCTATGCTTTACGCATTTTACGCATCACAAAGAAAGCACACAGCTGGGTTTCCTTGTAAAGGCGTCCTACAGACTCCTCGAAAGCCACTCTCCCTGGCAACTCATTTTCAGTCAAGGTGAATTCCAAGTGCCTTTCAAGCGCAGTGACAACTGAGATGCTGACCAGCTGCAGACACGTCACGGGGACACGCACACAAAGACAAAAACACACAATCACTTGGTGTGGAAAGTGGTGGACATGAGGGTTAAGATGAAAAATACTTTTAAGAACAGGTCTTCAACATCTGTGATTTTAGGTTGATGGGGGTGGATCGGTATGAGGTCGCACAGTGTCAACAATACGTCAACATTCAGCACTATGTCAATCTAACAATAATAATAATAATAAATTAAATTGATATAGCGCTTAATATGGTACTCTAAGACGCTTTACATATTGCCCTATCAAAACTATGTAACAGACATTTAATAAGACAGACTAGGATAAAGAAAAACAGGTTAAACATGAAGAATAAGGTGGGAGTTAGGTGGGGAAGGCTAGTGTAAAAACGAAAAAGGTATGTTTTGAGGGCAGATTTGAAAGAAGAGAGGGTTGGAGAGACTTTGATGTGGGAGGGGAGTGAATTCCAAAGGGTGGGGGCAGCAGCTGAGAAGGCCCGATCACCCCAAGTCCGGCGCTCAGTCCGTGGAACTTGTAGCAGGTTTGCAGAGATGGACCTCCAGGAATCGGGAGGGGGCGTGGTGATGGAGGAGGTCAGCAAGGTAGTGGGGGGCTAGGCTGTTGAGGGCCTTGTAGGTGATGAGTAAGATTTTGAAGTTGATTCGTTTGATATGAAGCCAATGGAGTTCAGGGAGTACAGGTGTGATGTGTTCTCAATGCCAATATCACATCTGCTGTTGAAAGCTCAAATGCATGTCGTTCAGCCCAGATAACATAAGACATATCACTGCCCTAGAATAGAGACAACCGGAGGAACAACGCCTCAAAGTAACCCAGAGGCAGCAGCAGCACTCTGAGGTACATGTTAACTGGGGGCCCCGCCTCTGGGGGACCGGCCTCTGAAGGACCGCCCTCTTGGGGACCGCCCTCTGGGGGGCCGGCCTCTGAGGGACCAGCCTCTGGGGGACCGCCCTCTGGGGGACCGCCTCTGAAGGACCGCCTTTCGGGGACCGGCCTCTGAAGGACCGGCCTCTGGGGGCCCGCCTCTTGGGGACCGCCCTCTGGGGGACCGCCTCTGGGGGCCCGCCTCTTGGGGACCACCCTCTGGGGGACCGCCTCTGAAGGCCCGCCTCTGAGGGACCAGCCTCTGGGGGACCGCCTCTGGGGGCCCGCCTCTGAGGGACCGGCCTCTGGGGGACCGCCTCTGGGGGCCCGCCTCTGAGGGACCGGCCTCTGGGGGCCCGCCTCTGAAGGACCGCCTCTGGGGGACCGCCTCTGAGGGACTGGCCTCTGGGGGCCCTTCTCTGGGGGACCGGCCTCTGGGGGCCCGCCTCTGGGGGACCGCCTCTGGGGGCCCGCCTCTGGGGGCCCGCCTCTGGGGGACCGCCTCTGGGGGACCGCCTCTGGGGGCCCGCCTCTGGGGGCCCGCCTCTGGGGGACCGCCTCTGAGGGACCGGCCTCTGGGGGACCGCCTCTGGGGGACCGCCTCTGGGGGCCCGCCTCTGGGGGACCGCCTCTTGGGGACCGCCTCTGGGGGACCGCCTCTTGGGGACCGCCTCTGAGGGACCGGCCTCTGGGGGACCGCCTCTGGGGGACCGCCTCTGGGGGACCGCCTCTGGGGGACCGCCTCTGGGAGATTGGGCCCGGCCTGGACCACGTTCATGCCACCTGAAAAAACTTGACCTAAACTCACTTCGGAATTGAAACACGAATCCTGATTCTTCTGACAAATGTACTTATTGTAAGTCGCTTTGGATAAAAGCGTCAGTTAAAAGTAAATGCAAATGTAAATGTTAAGTTATTCGACTGCAGTTTTATAGTGAAAGGCTTATTGGATGATGTGTAGCTTACCTGTCAGGCGGGGAGACTGCGGTACCTTTTCAGTGGTCTTATGATGTTCTTACTGAGTTTACATCTCTGTTTTGGTATTTCGCCTTCAAAACCGCCAAATGTATAATAACTTTATTCAGATAATATCTGATTCAATTCCTTTATATTAAGGCTATCACATGTTTGGTTTACTCTTTTAATTTGGTAATATGAATAACAAAGTCACAGGGTTCAAAATGCTGATGAGATAAGCAAAGCCACACACGCACACACACCCACACCCACACCCACACACACACACACACACACACACACACACACACACACACACACACACACACACACACACACACACACACACACACACACACACACACACACACACACACACACAACAAATAAATGAAAAAAGAACAAACGCACACGCCTATTCATTTCTTAGTCTCAGACAATCTTGCAAAAAAATTATAAATAGGCCTGAAAGCAAATGGCGCATTTCATAGACGTTTATCATAATTTGGGGGTGGGGAAAATATTGTATACATTTTATATTCAACCTATTATTTCACTTCATTAATCGAATTGCTATGCAGCCCTTGTCACGAACATGTCCCCCTCATTTTGGATTCTAAAGGGCTTAAGAAATGACATTGTGTCAATAATGATGCAACATTATATTGCTCTGTTAATTAATGGGAAAATGATCTAGCGAACTATGTCCTTTTTGAACAGTCTGGTTTCAGAATGCGTTGCGCCAAACCTTGCGTAAAACAATCGGTCACAATGCCTTGAGAGCGCAGACTATTCCAGATTAATCACCACACACACATTAAGCCTATCGGGCTACGGTTTCATGGTCTAAGTTTGATACGGAGACTCTGGGCTTCGTAAATTAATTACAATGTTTGCAGTAATCGGTCTGCAAAGCAATAAGTTGGCTGTGCGCTTGAGAGGAGGGGCCATATAAAGTACTAAAGCAGAAACTGCTACTTTGTCCGCTTTAGAACAAGTACATGGAAACGGACGCTTCCTTTGATACGAGACTATTCACACATCCCCACCTCAATGAAGAATACCCTCTAAAGGAGTTATGGGGTTGGATGGGATTTACCTTTTTTCCTAGTGGATGCACCCTGAGGGGACTTATTTGGCCACATTTTGGACTGACTATGTTCATGTTTTTAGTGTTAATTGATCTGCGAGAAGCTTGTTGACACCCCAGGAGCCCAAACTGCTCCTCAACCAACTCATATCAGGACTGATTCCTTCACCATATGAGACATCATGTATTTATTCTACACAGCCTATCTCTTTGCGGAGCCTTAAGGTACAGTGTGTTGCTTATATTCTATGTTCTCAGTTGAGTGTTCTATACGGAGCCATCCTCTAATTAACAAATTAGCCCGTGTGGCACAACTGATCGTGTACATTTGACCAGTTCAGAGGCGCACTATCTCGGACTGGAAAGAAAATAAGTTGTATCCAGTCAAAGAAAGCAGGCAGTCACCAACAAGATTTCGGAGACAATCATGGGCAACCATTCGCACAATCTCCTGACTCTGCACCACATTGAGCTGAGCCAGTCCACGTACATGGAGAACGGCAACTTCACCAACGCCACGGACGCGGAGTCCAACTCCCTGGGCTGCGTGCAGATCCGCATCCCCCAGGAACTGTTCCTCACCCTCGGGCTCATCAGCCTAGTCGAGAACATCCTGGTGGTGCTGGCCATCTTCAAGAACCGCAACCTGCACTCGCCCATGTACTACTTCATCTGCTGCCTCGCCGTGTCCGACATGCTCGTGAGCGTCAGCAACGTGGTGGAGACAATCTTCATGCTACTTAACGACCACGGGCTGCTGGACGTCCACCCGGGCATGCTGCGACACCTGGACAACGTCATCGACGTCATGATCTGCAGCTCGGTGGTGTCCTCGCTGTCGTTCCTGTGCGCCATCGCGGCGGACCGTTACATCACCATCTTCTACGCGCTGCGCTACCACAGCATCATGACCAGTCAGCGCGCGGTGGCCATCATCGTGCTGGTGTGGCTGGCCAGCATCACCTCGAGCATCCTCTTCATCGTGTACCACACGGACAACGCCGTGATCGTGTGCCTCATCACGTTCTTCTGCATCACCTTGGTGTTCACGGCGGGGCTCTACCTGCACATGTTCATCCTGGCCTACTTCCACTCGCGCCGCATCGTGACCTTCCACAAGAGTCGCCGGCAGGCCACGAGCATGAAGGGAGCGATCACGCTCACCATCCTGCTCGGGGTGTTTCTCCTGTGCTGGGGCCCTTTCTTCCTCCACCTCATCCTCATCCTAACCTGCCCCACGCGCCCCTTCTGCAATTGCTTCTTTAGAAATTTTAATCTTTTCCTCATTCTTATAATATGCAATTCTCTCATCGACCCCCTTATATACGCCTATCGGAGCCAAGAGCTTAGGAAAACGTTAAAAGAGCTGGTTCTCTGTTCTTGGTATTTTGGCGTGTAACAACATTTATTTGCATAAAGCACCATACTATTTCGAATCCCTTCTTTTGTAAACACTCGTATGAACACTGTTCAATGATCACCAGTTGAGGCAAAGCTGTCACTGCCATTTGCAAATTAATGCAAATGGCAGTGTAAATTAAACACCAACCTCTCCGTCTGTCTGTCTGTCTGTCTGTCTGTCTGTCTGTCTGTCTGTCTGTCTGTCTGTCTGTCTGTCTGTCTGTCTGTCTGTCTGTTAATCAATCTATCTATCCATCCATCCATCCCTATATATATGCATCTATCTAACCACTAAAAGAAAGATCTGTCTGTATAGAAATGTAGATCTACAGACAGATATATAGATAGATACATCTTTGTCTATCTTTCATTCTATCAGTCAATCTATCTATATATATATATATATATATATATATATATATATATATATATATATATATATATACATACATATATATATATATATATCAGAGTGTAAAACACTTGTAGAACTGCACAGCAATGATCGTTATTAGGTGGCAACTGTAATTTAATTCCAAAATGCGATTTAAGGATCAAATAATAAATGTGTACAATATAGAACGATGAACAAGACTGTTATTGTTCTCGTTTCACCGTCCCCAGCCAGTTTTCCATAAGCTGCTTTTTAAACCAAACAACGTTGACATGACTAACAGGAGCATATTGTTTTTGTTGTGACTCCCTGTAAAGTAGGCATATCTTCTGTACAGTAACTGTATATTTGAAGTACGCAGGAATGGTCTGATATTTATTGATGAGACAATATGACGAGCCTAATACTGTATGAATCACTGTTGTGTTTGCTGTTTGCTATAATATCAATGGAACAGTCTTATTTTGTGTCATGCTCAATGATTGGATGATCATATACAAGGATGGATTAGCCTGTTTATAGCATCTAAACAATAAATGTTAGTTTCTCACGTTTTATCTGTTGAAACCTAAAGGATTAATACCTATAACAAAACCTTTATAACAACTCACTACCCCCCCATATCTTTTATGGGGTGGTATAGATAATAAAGCTCATCAAGATAAGCTGAAGTTGTAATCATTTTATTTTCAATTGATAATATGTCAGGCATAGCATATGGAAAGGGAAATAAGAAAGGGAAAAGCAAAGTGTAGAAGAGGAAAATGTGATGGGATATGAATTTATTGCTACTGTATATGTTGTTTGAAGGAGGAATTGCATTCCTCCTTCCCTCACTCAAGCAAAAGCCCTGCAATCAAAACCGTTTGGCAGTTGCACTTAATTATGGCTTAATTAAATGCCTTAGGTCTGCTTGAAAGAAAAAATGGAATGATGAATCCGGTCATGAGACTTAAACTAGCTGTAGCAAATTTGAGTTGCAAAACAGAAGCATCTTTGATTCTATGAAACAGGGGCACTAGTTGAACTGTTTTTAGACCTAGACAATGCTTCGAGGCATCTTGGATCCTTATCTCTGCACTAAGAACAAATCATTCACAACTACACACACACAACTACACACACACACACAACTACACACACACACACACACACACACACACACACACACACACACACACACACACACACACACACACACACACACACACACACACACACACACACACACACACACACACTATTTTTTCCACGTGTGTGTATGTGTGTGTGTTTATAAAAAGGTCTGTTTTCTAAAACCTATCGGCCTCTTTCTGCTTCAAATAGATCCCCTGTCATGGCCCAAAATGTAATTTTGGACCAGTGAGGAAATGTAATAAAGTCCCTTATGTAATCAAACACAATTATGTATTTTATAACGTTATCACGCAACATTTCCCCCTATAATTTAGTCAATTATTATTTAATTGAGCATTCATTGCATTACAGATTGGCAATAATTCATGTCAATATAATAAAGATTGAT
This sequence comes from Gadus morhua, assembly GCF_902167405.1. NCBI lineage: Eukaryota > Metazoa > Chordata > Actinopteri > Gadiformes > Gadidae > Gadus > Gadus morhua. The sequence goes on along the minus strand of NC_044061.1, from coordinate 23,003,342 downwards.
AGAAATGTGTGATATACATTTTGAAAAGGCTTAATAACTTCATTACATAGAATGGTTACCATTCTAGGTAAATGAAACAGTACATTACATTCAGCAAAAAATAATTATATTCTATAATTTATTTTATTTTTTCGATTACTTTGGAATATATGCCGATATATTTCGGTATTTCATGGGTGTACTTATGTGTATAGGCCTAGGCCTACTTATTTGTGTAATGTACACTGTACATCATTTATCCTGATTTTCAATTTTACAGATTTGGAGAAATTGAGAATTCCTCCACACCACTATTTCCATCAGGTTACTTGATAAGCAACAGACATGCACTGTGACTTATGTAAAGCAGAACAGATCATAGCATGCTATTCACTCTGACTTTCGTAAAGCAACTCAAACCATAGCACGCTGTGACTTATTTAAAGCGGCACAGACTAGTGCGGTCAAAGCACTAACATCAGATACCCCCAATTATTCCATGGTCTGGGGGAATACTCGATTCTGATTGGCTGCAGGGTGTGCATTAACCCCTGATATACGGACACCTGCTAAGTAGTTCCAGTCAAATTGTCTGTTCAGCCTTCAAAACGAGAGCTCGTATATTGTGAAAAATGCAACTGTAATCCGAAAACGCGGCTAAATGCTATAGTCCCTCTGGTATCTAAGGTATAAAGGCTGGGACGGATTTCGAATTATAAATATGTATAATGCCTGACGTTAGCTCTCTGGCTCATAGCTGAGCGGACTAGAATACCTCCCATTGCCAAGTCGTAGCTTAGGTCCGGACCAGGCAAATGGGTTGTTATTATGTTGTTACCTAGGAAACATATTTTGGTTTAGGACTATAACACCAACATCAATATTTGGAATAGGTTAAATATTGCAAAAAGCCTGATGGGCCTAAATACTTTGCAGCAGTTGCTAAGCCTTATTTTGAAACAAGATTTATTACTAATGGTCTAGACTATTTTAAAACAATGATTTTCTCCCTGAAGGCCATGTCAGGGATGCGTTCTGGATGAGCGTGTTATGATGTGCAGGTCAGCTATGTTAAACGCATTCCACTCCCACAATAAGGCCTTTACTATTTAGACACAGCCAATACCTTAACTTAAGTATGCATGCTTTCAAGGCAGCATCTATGGACAACATTGTAGGCCTGGTGATTTACGACCTCATGTGAGGTGTTCTACGTATGTGAAACAGCACCAACCCCTGGATAAAGAGGTTGTGATGCCAAGACTGTAAACTCAAAGGCAAGTGATCTAACTGAATCTACATCCGAAAGGCCAAACTTCTGTATCTGAGGTATTAGAAACTCGTGTGTGTTATTTTTATATGGCAGGTCTCGCTACGGCAAGTGAATTGCTGTGAAGAAACCTGGACATCACTCTATCCCGGGACAGGTATAATATTCCCGGACGCCAGGATAAACACTGGACCCCCGTGAAGTTGTAAACATAACCCCGGAAAGATGACTTGGTAGAGCTATTCTTGATGAATATCCGCAGTCTCAAAATAAGGACGATAAAGGAGCAAGCAATCGCCTTTGCGCTCAAAGACACCCTTATACCAGGGCCCGGTTCGGATATGACAGCGTAGGAAATGCTTTCAAAATACAAGTTATTATCATGCGCTCCCCTCGGGCTAGGAGATCAGTCACATGCTGCTGCGGGACCGACCGAGAGCAGAGCGAGAACACAACGGAACAGAAGGCCTTTATGGAGCTCAACACACCATCCCTTTCACAGACTCACATGTGTAAAAGTATTTGCTCTGTATCAAAGCTTACATGACACCCCTTTTTCAATTCTTGTTTCTACAAATATAAACATGTGAACTTAACCTCAGTGTTCATTTCCCCTTATCTTCCTGCCTTAGGATATATTGTTAGACCGTATTGACTTCGAAGTGGTCCTACGTTACTTACTCGATATCTTTCCCCAGTATTTGGACATAGGACGTTGTCATCCTCATGTTAATTTGTTTAATAGATCGTTATTCTTTTTATTAAATCTAATAAGATGCGACGGCATCTTTCAATCAAGTTGTCTTAGGTGCATCCTCTTGTACTAGGCTATGCAGAATAGGCCCATAGAGGCACTGCACTGTAGACTTCAGCAAACAAGAAGCACGTTGAGAGTTTGGCAGAATGACATAGGAACAAACAGAATCATTTCTGTTTCCTAGACCTAGAGGGATTGACAGGGTGTCGATAAGAAATCCTTTTGTATAGCCACAGGAAACATTGCGTTGTGTGCCAATGTTTCAACCTGTTCCACAAAATAGTCCTTTTTCTAACACACTAACTATAGCCTACTTGAAAATCTGCACTCACATCCAAATGCTCACACGCACCTCCTCCAAAGGCATATGGTTTACGCCTTTTATGCAGTACTATTCATTCCGAATTGTGGCACATAAGTACCAATGCATATTTGTTTGCTAAAGTGATCAAGTACGGCCTCATGTCCACATCTCCATTTCTCCTTGCGCCTCATGTCCACCAGATGGCGCTGGTTCGCCATCTTCTTTCCCGAAGGAAAAACAAACCGTGGTCGAGAAGATAGTGATGTTGCAGATGTCAAATGACAAAACGCCGTCTTGACAGTGCTCGCTGTTGGTACACTGGTGTAGTCCACACGGAAACATATCCGAAAGGACACCGTCGACATGCTTTGTGCTGAGTGAGAGCCACCCTACGGTAAGATGGGACTGCTGTGGTGAACCAGTGGTCACGTTAGCTCCCAACGTTATCAACACAGAGCCACGGCTAGCCCCGGCTAGTTAGCGTTAGCTGCTGTCTGTTTTTATCTCGCTTCTGATTTTTCTACCGCCTATCATGCGGTTATTTTTTGGGGAAATCTAAGTGTAACATTGGTATGCAATGGCAAGCATTAATTGGTGATGTTCGGTGCTAAATGCTAGTAGCACTAGCATGACAAAGTCCAGCATCGCCGGAGAACCCTGGGATCTGATTGGTTGAGGTCAGTGGTTCGATGGCCGAGACTCAAGCCTGCTGGATCGATAAGGCAGCCTGCTGGATCGATAAGGCAGGGTCCTGTTATTCAATAGTGGGACATTTGTTAGTTGGTGAGACTCGTGAAGGGAAACCTCTTGGCGTATTAGATTATCAACATCTGGACCTGATCTATAGGTTAGATATGACCTGATGATTACCTAATATTCCCACTTGGGTGGTTAATTGAGGTTGTTGAACGAGTTAGGAGATACCAGCAACGGGTTAAGGGATTGATTTAAATTAAACCAATCCAATAACAATTTGGATCATAAAGCATCAAGAGGCTTAATCAAAAGAGTGATAAGAAAATGGTCTTCCATCAAAGCAAGCTTAATCAATACACCTAGATAGATATTAGTCTAATTCCAATGGCGTTGATAATAACTAACCCTGCTAACCTTTAAATATAAGAAGTAACTTGCTTAAGGTTGATACCTTATTAATAACGATTTGGACCAAACCAACCCCTGGACATGCGCCCGGGCAACCGTACATTAAAACTGACCACAAACGCTGCACAGTCAGACATATATATAAACCTGTCTAAATAAGTGGGTCAGCTGTTCAAGACAAGTGCAGAGCGAGGCATTTCACTGGCTGCAGAGGTGGCGAATTCTTTCACACACTATGGAACAGGGATCCTGGAACAGAGAGAAGACCAGGGTCATGGGGCACACACACCTCAAATGGATAACCTAATGTAATCATACTTTAATATCATAGTTTTATTTTGTGTTGCAGACATTACAAACAAGGACTTACATTATACAAAACTGTTATTCCACTGTCATCCAACTATACAGTCTGTGAAGGGGTTTCCTGGATAGATGCGGGAGCCCTTTAGTGGCCGACAACCTGATAATAACCTCCATTGATCAACAGTAACGGTCGCAGCCCTACATCTATAACTGTTTGTCTGTGTTTCTCTTCAAGATGTAGTCATTGAGATGGCGTATGACGAGAAACTCGCCAGTTTTCGACAAGCCCGCCTCAACCCCTTTGACCGTGGTGAGGAAGAGGATGGAGCCGAGGACGGCAAGATACCTCCACGCCTGGGTGAGACTCGTTAGCGCCCTCTAGTGGGAAGCACAGGGAGAAGCACCCTCCAGCTTTAATACTGCCTACGCCTTCATGTGAACCGGGCCTGAATCATGCCCTTTAAATCAAGCAAGCCTCCACTTTTACTCTGAGTGTTCATTTTACTTTCACTATTTGGAAGCCGCTTTTATGAAAAGCATCTTAATGGGGAATTTAGATAAAATAAGCCTAATTATCCTATCCTGCTCTTCCTGTCTTTTCTTCTGTGAAAACCTGACATTGTCATTGGACCCAGTTGTCCTGTGTTTGAACCATGGTTTCAACTGATGTTGCGCCCCGATTAAGTCAGACCATGATTAACCCATTTAAGATGGCTTCAACCATGGTTTCAGCTTTACTTTGTGCTGCTCTGAAATTGTAGTTCTACTTATCGAAAGAAGTCCCCCTGGGTTAACTCGGACTATCTCTCAACACAACACAATTAGCGAGATAAATGCTAAACGGGATGTGAAATAGATGTTACATTATTTAAATTTGTCCAAGCACTTTTCATACCATGAATCCAGATTTTCTCATTGCAATATACATTGCTGAATAGCTGAATGGAGAATACTCCATATATTTGGTGATTATTGTTAATTGCCCTTTCCGTGCATCAGCATATTTATTGCTAAAATGGTGGATCTGATCTAAAAATATAGACTTGGATTCGACCTTAGAGCTAATGTCTAGCGATCATCTGTTGACTCGTGTTTGTGGCAACAAATTGGAGGCAGAAGTGGAATGTTGCGAGGGGGGGAAGTGAAAGAGATGAAAAGGTCTGAATCTCTCGCTCTACTTGTCAGTCGGCTGGAGTATCACTGAGGAACTGTAATCTCTCGACATGTTTTCTGTAGAGCTGTATACAGGTATAGCGACACACAATTGTATACCTTTTCAAAGTAAGATACTTTTATACTTTTATTATTCTTTATTTGATTGGCTTGTAGTGGACTCGGAAGTATTCACTTTATGGCATTATAGAGCGAAATCAATACAGTTGGAAATCTAAAATTGCACTTTCAATAGCACTATTGAATCTGTTGGCTATCGGAGATGCTATCTGTTCTGCTTGACTGTGCCTATCTGTGTGAAACAGATTTTGTTTTGCCGCTTTGCTCCCGACTCATTACTGACCAATAAGGGCTTCTCTCCTCTGATTGGTTCAAGCAATCTTTCTTGGAGAGGTCTAAGAAGAGAGAGAGAGGTGCCTTTTTTGTGTATTCCTGATAATATTTTAAACATAATGTGTTTAAGATTAAGGCAGAAAAGATCTTAAGGTAAATAGTTTACATACAACTGAAAGTAGTCCTACATCATTTTAAACTACAGGTCTCTGAAAACAAACTCAGAGGAATCTTCAGCTTGTTCAGAATGCTGCTGCTAGAGTTCTAACAAAATCCAAAAAAATTGAACATATTACACCAATTCTGAAATCGTTACATTGGCTTCCTGTAGGTCAGAGAATTGATTTTAAAATCATGTTGCTAACTTATAAATCCCTACATGGTTTAGGCCCAAAATATTTAACTGATATGCTTCCACTACATAAGCCTTCTAGACCACTAAGATCCTCTGAGACCAATCTGTTCATTATCCCCAGAGTAAACACAAAACATGGGAAAGCAGGATTTAGTTACTATGCAACAAATAGCTGGAATATACTCCCAGAGGATTTAAGACTTGCCGCAACTCTGAGCACCTTTAAAACAAGACTGAAGACTTTTATGTTTGCTTTAGCTTTCTGCTAAATCTTAAATACATTGCACTTTCTAAAAAGCTTTTTTAACTTTGCCTTTATTTTCTATTTTAATACTAAAATGCCTTTTTAACTTTCTATTTGACCCATTTCTTTGCATGCGTTTTCTTTTACTTATCTATTATTTTATTGTATGACAATGTTTATATGGGAAGCACTTTGAGTCTGCCTTGTGTATGAAAACTGCTATATAAATAAAGTTGCCTTGCCTTGCCTAGCAGCAGATCCTACCGGTAATGCAGTCGGAAAACAAAGCACAGAGAGGAACCTGTGGGTCGTCCTTCCTTATGGGTGTGCATTAAGCACCTCTAATCCCTCCCCCAACAGCCTTATGTAATTAGTGGCCTTCCTCTCCAACCTCCTCTGTGATTTGTCGCAGTCCACTCTTGAGCAACCGCAGTCACGTGGCAGGAGTTACACTTTGCCCGGCCGACCGCTCTCCCCAGTTGTGCCTCCTGAGAGCGGTGCGTGAGGCTTGCGTTCTGCTCCACTTTCAGAGGCCAAGTCGGAGCTGTACTGCTCTGAGGCTCGGACGCACGGCTCGGAGCGCGCCATGGACCTGGGCTTAGCCGAGGACCACTTCTCCAGGCCCGTGGTAAGCAGTGCCGTTCATTGTCCTCTACTGAGCGCGGTGAACGTATAAAGCGGTGCTTGAGTGACTGCGTGTGAGCCTGGCTGTTGCCAGACCAAGCTCAATCGTCGATTGCAGGTTGGTGTGGGGAGGCTGTTGTCATTGGTCTTGTACAAACGACTCTGTATGCAAATTGGCTGCTTGCCGTAATGAACCAGCCAAAGGAGTGCCAAGGGGAAAAGCCAGCTTGGTGATTGGCTTCCGCAAAAGCGTATCGGAGGCGGAAAGAAATGTATTGCACCTCTGCAGACCCTTCTACAGGGCGAATTCAAATCGCCGGCAGAATGGGCTGGGGGTACCCAGTCTAACTGCGTGTGTGACCAGCTGACCCCCCCCCCCCCCCCCCCACCCTGTTCCCAGGGTTCCTTGGTGGCCTGCGACGTGGAGCACCTAGAGCAGGCCATCGAGGAGTGCAAGCGGCTGATCCTGGAGCTGCCCGAGCACTCCGAGCGACAGAAGGACACGGTGGTCAAGCTCATCCACCTGCGGCTCAAGCTTCAGGAGCTCAAGGTGCGGAGGAGAAGGAGGAGTAGTACGGGTGACTGAGCTGTGATGCCCATGTGAGGAACCTCTTGTTCCTCACACGCCCCCCACCTGGGGGAACTCGCAGCTCCTCGGTTAAAGAGTAACCGAATAGGAGAAGCTGTGAATCAAGAAATGATATGTAGGTAGAGCAGGGTTTAAACATTTATTTTTTGAAGCACATTTTTATTGCTGGGGGAAATCGAGTTTAGTGCTATCGGATCCACTTTGCTAGTGAGATGTTGAGTCTAGGAGCCTTTTAATAGCTCTTGGCTATGCTTCAAAGCAATGTTATTTATGCATTTGTCGGACCAGGCAAATGTCGGCTCCACCTGCAGGCCCTGGGGAAACGTTCAAAAAGCCTGTTATATGAGCCCATCATCCTATGTGGTCTAAATGAACGAAACAAGGGTTTGTTCTTGGTTCTGAAGCTCACTGTAATAATGCGAGTACACTAAATTGATCACTGGTCTTGATAGTCCTTCTTTGGCCGTTATTTGTTCCTTCATCCCAAATCTCTTCATGGAACTTGTTAACAGTTTAACCATACACAGATATCACGTGAAATAGTCAAACTGCCCAAGGCCAAAGTTAAAGAACGTGATCTTATTGCCTCCAAAGTTCAAAGAAAACGGATACAGAATAATGACAAAATGCTGCATGTACGAAGGCATCATCTTTGAAACTGGGACTATACTTTTTGGTTCTGGCCAATGGGTGTCTTAGGAATGACAGGAGACCATCTGATCACGTGACATCACATTCTGTTCTGCCCCACGAACCACTATGGTTCTCGAGACACTCATCTATTTCCTGAAATAACAATGTAATCGGGGCCAAGCAAGGACTGAGTGGTAGTTGATGACTTAACTGGGACAATCAGGGACAGCATCGTAGTTGATCTGACAAAACAGTAACGGCGGCTCCCGAAACAAAACCTTTAGTAGAGTAAACCAAGCTATTATTTATTAAACAGAATCAAGAGCAGCACAAGCAGAGTTTCTCTGTGGAAAATACCTTTTGGCTCTTCTTCTGACCTGTAATCTTACGCTGATTGGCTAAGGGGCTTGTCTGTCAATGCAAGTACTCCCGCCCACTGACATCGGCTCCAGCCAGCGGTCCAGACTGAACCGCGTAGCCAAAGAAACATGTGTGGGGTGGCGTGATCCGGGCGGTCTCCAGGCTAGTCTCCCGCGTGTCTGACTTGTGTGGGCGGTGGCCTGGCCCTCTCTAGGAGCCAGAGGAGGAGGAGCCTAACCTCCGGGTGCTGCTGGAGCACCGCTTCTCCAAGGAGAAGAGCAAGAGCGTGAAGCAGACCTGCGACAAGTGCAGCGCCATCATATGGGGCCTCATCCAGACCTGGTACACCTGCACAGGTGAGCCCCTGGCACACCTCACTGGTTATTATGGGAAGTCGGGAAATGAGGATGAAGACTCTAGGTAGCAATTATACTGATCGTAGTTGTAATGTGTCAATGCTTACTTTAATGCTTCGTCGTGGATTTTCCTTAAGAAGTATTGAAATATTCCCTGATAAGTCAATATATTTCTGAAACGTGTCGAGTTTATTTAATGGGTTCTCGTTAACTAAGTGAGTAACTAACAGTAACTCTGAGTGTAGTGTAGCGGTGGACCGGAGTGCACCTGTGTGCGATGCCGGGCTATTAAAAACCACGAGTGACGTCAAATCCGTTCTTTGTGTGGGTTCCTTCTCAGGTTGTTACTACCGTTGTCACAGCAAGTGCATGAACCTGATCAACAAGCCCTGCGTGAGGTCAAAGGTCAGCCACCAGTCGGAATACCAGCTCAGCATCTGCCCGGAGATCGGCCTGGACCGGCAGGACTACCGCTGTGCCGAGTGCCGGACGCCCGTATCCCTGAGTAAGTACAGACAGAGAGCGCGCAGTACAGACTGACAGCATGTAGTACAGACAGACACCACGCAGTACAGACAGACACCACGCAGTACAGACTGACAGCATGTAGTTAAGACAGACACCACGCAGTACAGACAGACAGCACGCAGTACAGACAGACAGCACGCAGTACAGACCGACAGCACGCAGTACAGACCGACGGCACGCAGTACAGACCGACGGCACGCAGTACAGACCGGCGGCACGCAGTACAGACCGGCAGCACGCAGTACAGACCGGCGGCACGCAGTACAGACCGACGGCACGCAGTACAGACAGACGGAACGCAGTACAGACGGAACGCAGTACAGACAGACAGCACGCAGTACAGACAGACAGCACGCAGTACAGACAGACAGCACGCAGTACAGACCGACAGCACGCAGTACAGACCGACAGCACGCAGTACAGACCGGCAGCACGCAGTACAGACCGACAGCACGCAGTACAGACAGACGGAACGCAGTACAGACAGACGGAACGCAGTACAGACAGACGGAACGCAGTACAGACAGACAGAACGCAGTACAGACAGACAGAACGCACGCCGTCTCCCTGAGTGAGTACAGACAGACAGAACACAGTACAAACTGACAGAACACACGCCGTCTCCCTGAGGGCGTACAGACAGACAGAACACAGTACAGACTGACAGAACCCACGCCGTCTCCCAGAGTGAGTACAGACAGACAGAACACAGTACAAACTGACAGAACACACGCCGTCTCCCTGAGGGCGTACAGACAGACAGAACACAGTACAGACTGACAGAACCCACGCCGTCTCCCTGAGTGCGTACATAACACACTGATGGCTTTTCATGTTCAAATGTCATGTATCGCATACAATCAGATCGATTATATAGATGTTATATTAGGGCTGTGCGATGAATCAAGTGTTTTTTTGGAAAGAAATGCTGAATAAATACATTTTCCAACTCCAAATAGTCATTTGAATAATCTTGATTTCAATTTTGACCAAAATAATCGTGATCATAATTTTTTCCATTATCGAGTAGCGTTACGTTAAAAATGATTTTTCGGAAGTAAAGCCGCTGCCTGTATCCCGATATTACGAACTAAAACTGCAGATGCTTATAGGTCGATTTTGCAAAGATAAAGAAGAAAAGAAACTGCAGTTTTCATTGATTTGCATCCGATTGATAAATCTTGAAGTTACTAATGCCGTCGTGAGGTAATGCCCATATGCTCATTTACCGTCGAGTTTAGCGAGTAAAAGAAAACGTAGTCTAGAAATAAACATTGTCATCATTTCATAACCAAGTCAAAAACAAGGAAGACACAATATGCTCTCAGTCCATTAACGATTATCTAAAGCCTCTAAATGCGTCTGAAAGAATCGCTTGCAAAATAAAAGATGCCTTGTTTTCTTAATCTGGCAAAAAGTTCAGGGTTTTACTGGAGCCTTAAAATGCGTTACCTCCAATTAATCACGAGCGCTTCCTCAACCATCAGGTGACCGGCAACACGGAACGCCACAAGGAACATGGAAAGACTATGTAACGCCAGCATTGGGCGAATATGTGTGATAAGATACCACTTATACTACGGAGGGGCTTATTTGAGTATTTTGTAACATAAAGCCCAATTTTTCAGCAGCTCTTTTGCAGCTCTATTTTTGAAGGCCTTATTAAGTAGCGTAGTGATTTTTGGATTAAAAAGATTTTTGGCATATCCGCTCAAACTCCGGTTTGGTGTGTAAACAGCTGTGTTTGCTGCTCCATATAGTACATTTTAGTTATCAGATATTTTTAGGGTTACCTCAAAGCAGCGATGTAGTACGCTGTCATCATGTTTGGTTTCATGTCCTGTCCCGTCCTGTCCTGTAGGGGGCGTTCCGAGTGAGGCACGCCAGTGTGACTACACAGGCCAGTACTACTGCAGCACGTGCCACTGGAACGACACTGCCATCGTCCCTGCCCGGGTCATTCACAACTGGGAATTTGAACCACGCAAGGTACCCGGGCTGACACACTGGGCCTGTCATACTGGGCCTGTGACACTGGGCCTGTCAAACTTGGTTGTCAGACTGGGCCTGTGACACTGGGCCTGTGACACTGGGCCTGTGACATTGGGCCTGTGACACTGGGCCTGTGACACTGGTCTGTCACACTGGGTTAGGGTTAGAGTCACACTGGCTTCTCACACTGGGCCTGTCAAAGCATGCGTGTTCGTTTTGAATCGCTCTTCAAATCGCGATTCTAAAAAAAAGAGGAAGAGGAATGTTATCTCCTTCCAGACAGACGGGTGTGGCTGTGGATAAACAAGATATGCAGACGACCTTTCTCAAAAGCACCGCCGGGGCCGATGATATGATAAGGACCCAAGTAACCTCTTCCCCGATTAATGACAGTGCTCGCTGGATCAGCCAGAAACTACAACAAATGTATCTGTGTGTGTGTGGAGCTATTGGGGAAGTACAGGGAACGTGAAGTCACTTTGTCACCCCGGCCTCCCATCTTTTGAGACGGGCCCGACAGGATTAGTATGTTCCTGCAATAGAGGTGGCTGCGGTTAGTATTCAAATCTATAAATAAACTAGGGTCCTACCTCGAGTGCTGGAACATACTATTTACCAGCAGGGACCTCTAAACATGTCCTTTCACAATAGCCTTTTAACACTGTGTGACGTTGCCTTCACATTTCCTGGAGGAAGATACAAATGGTGTGTGTGTGTGTGTGTGTGTGTGTGTGTGTGTGTGTGTGTGTGTGTGTGTGTGTGTGTGTGTGTGTGTGTGTGTGTGTGTGTGTCGCCAGGTGTGTCGCTCCTCCATGCGTTACCTGGCTCTGATGATGTCGCGGCCGGTGCTGAAGCTGAAGGAGATCAACCCGCTGCTCTTCAACTTCGTGGAGGAGCTGGTGGAGATCAGGGTGGGTGGGCCATGTCATCACCCTCTCCGCACGGCGAAGAGGGTGTGCCAATGGAGCTACGGGGCTTTGTTTAAGCATTTGTTTCCCGTCCGGTTATAAAGTGAGGTTTTTAATGCTGTAATTTATCGTATATTTTGACATGGCTTTTACTGAAATTGCTTGGCAGCCATTTAGAAGCCCGGAACAGTGTACACTTGTCAGAGTGATATGTTTCAGAGCTGGGACTGCTTTGTCGTTGTTGTAGTGACTTGTTTCACGCTGCCCAGAGAAGACGAATGCTTCTGCTTTTTCACATCCCATTTTATCAACCTGTTTTGTTTTTATGTCCTTTTTGTAGGACAGGACTAATATCTAGATCTTACTGTTGAATAACAAACATTGATATCAATGTTACAATAGTACGAATCATAGTATTTGATTAAATAACCAACGTACAATCATAGAAACGATGACCGGTGCAGTGGAGCTAGACTTTGGGCTACACTTTTAGAAACAAGCCACAAAGCTTGAGCTACAAAGCATTCAAAATAAAACATTTGAACACTTTTCATTATAAAGAGCCCATATCTATTAATATACAATACATACTTAATATAATGTAATATTTGCTAAAGAATAACAACTGACACTTCAGATAGTTGGCATTCACAGGTATGAAGGCTTTAATAGTTGATTCGTAGGTATTTTCTGGCTCGATGGCTCACCTTTGTTCCGCTGTTGCACCTTGCAGAAGCTTCGCCAGGACGTTCTGCTGATGAAACCTTACTTCATCACCTGTAAGGAAGCCATGGAGGCCCGCCTGCTGTTTCAGGTGAGCAGGGGACCCCCGTGTCCCACTGGGATGTACACACGCTTTATTCGATCAAAGTAACAGCGCCATGAACTGTGTCTGAAACACAAGCTCTGTTGGCTGTGCAGTGAGCACGTTCCCCTCGTTGGCTTGGTGGACATTTTGTTCTAATTATAAGTATCGTTTTTTTGTCTGCATGCTAAGTACCTTAACTGAGGAACAGTCCTTTGTTTATCATGTGATCTCATTAACTCTGATTCATGTACCGGTTTGTAGCTATAGTGTGAAACATCAGCACATAATGCAGTATACTATTACCATTCAGTCATTTAGCGCACTGTGTTGTTTTTTTAAGCCGCAGCAACTATATAATTGGGTTTTATGTTTCAATATACCCGCTCCATAGTATGAAGGCTTAAGACTTATTTAATGGTTCCATGTCAACGCAACACAAGGGGGTTTAAACTTTACGGACCCGTCACGTCCTTGCGGACCCTCCTTGCGTCCACCGCAAGGGCCTGACGTGCGCCTCCAAAAAATAGAACCTTTCGTCCCGGAGACCCAGTAGCAAGGGCTGATTTTGGTGCGCTCACTAAAACCGGACGCAGAACCAAAACAGGTTCACTACTGCGTTAAACTGCTGGGTGGTCCTTAGGTTGCGTTGACGTGGAACCATAACTAAGCCTTTAGCCGTATCTTATTACACATCTTACCCACAACCCAAACAAGTACAAGTACCGCCCAGTACTGGCATGAAACCCTTAGTAATTGTTCTAATATGACCATGTCCCTTGGGGCCGCGACCGCGCCTCGTTGCCGGTCAACTGATGGTTTAGTAAGCGTCTGTGATTATCCGAGGTAAAGCCGATTAAAGCCTCGGGAAAACCCAGAACTTTTGGCCAGAATTAGAAAACAAGCCACCTTTTATTGAGACACAGTCATTGACTTCACAGACTGAGAGCACATTGTGACAAACAGCCTTCCTTGTTTTCTAGTCGGTTATGAAGTGATTTTCACAGAGGAATCTTTGACCCGCAGACATCTAATGTGAATCAGTGTATGGGCTTAGCATTGTGACGGCATTAGGACGTCTTATCACTCGAACACAAAACACTAAAAAGCGGCACCGGTTTTTTCTTTTTCTTTGAAGTCTTTGTGTTTGCAAAAATCGACTTATAAGCCGTTTTGGAACATAAGCTGCAGCGACCCTTTTGGTTAGTCAAATTGCGATGCAAGCCGTAGCTTTATGTCTGACAAATACAGTACTACTCCACCCAAAGCGTAGCTACATGTGCCAAACTAGCAGGTGGGGTTATGGCTCTCCCATGGTGACGCCTGGATGCAGAGTAGCATCCAGCTCCATCCCCGGAGCCAGTGTGTTGTGGCAAGGGGCCTGTGGTGTGGTAGGTCGACGGGGGCAGCGAGGGGACGACGGTTACAAAAGAGTGGACCTGCCACCCCACAGGCCCGGGCTCCGGGGCTGCAGCTGAAGGCTATTGTGGAAGCCAGACTGCGGATCCCTGCTTAGCCTTTTGCCTGGGGTCACCCTTGCCGACTCTCTGACCAACGCCTTCCCGTTCCCCGTGGCGTCACAGCTCCACGAGCGGCAGCACTTTGTGGAGAACGACGACATGTACTCCCTGCTGGACCTGATCGAGGTGGCCAGCGGCCGGCTGAGCTGCTCCCTCACGGAGATCCACACCACCTTCGCCAAGCACATCAAACTGGACTGTGAGGTGAGGAGTCGGCTCCCCCCCCAAGGCCCGCCGCGGCCCTGTGTGTCTGGGTGATGCGTGGTTGTGATGAGGCTCTCCTCCAGGGAGAGAGGGAGGCAGGGTTTGGGTTACAGTTGAGGTCACGTCCTCGAATTGAAGCATCGTTGATTATGAAATTCAAGAACATTTATTGTATAATTGCTTGAATGTTTTGTTAATGATTTGTTCATCATTTACTCAAAGTTTATAAATGACTATTGACTGTATGTTATTGTATATATCTTATAAGTGCAACAGATACAACCTTTTTCTTGCTAAGATTTGCATCATGGCTACTAATTTAGATGGATGTTCAAATGTATACAATGAAAACGTCTCATCTAGACATCCTGCTGGAATTCAAGTTGTGTCCAATGTAAACTTAAGTGTGTGTGTGTGTGTGTGTGTGTGTGTGTGTGTGTGTGTGTGTGTGTGTGTGTGTGTGTGTGTGTGTGTGTGTGTGTGTGTGTGTGTGTGTGTGTGTGTGTGTGTGTGTGTGTGTGTGTGTGTGTGTGTGTAGCGCTGTCAGGCCAAAGGCTTTGTGTGTGAGCTGTGTAAGGAGGGAGACATCCTGTACCCCTTCGACAGCCACACGTCTGTGTGCCACGACTGCTCCGCAGTATTCCACAGGTCAGTCTCCCAACACTCCCATCACTCACAGTGTGACACCACAACACACATCCATGTTGTACACAGGGAGGGGCCACTAAGGGTGTTGGACTTCCAGGCGGAAGGTACTCGGTTCGATTCCCAACGTCCACAACCTACCTGTAGGCATTCTTGAGCAACATGCCCCAGGGGAAATAATGTACAAACATTTCTGAGATCTCGGGGGTTTTCCAGATAGATTCAAGTTTTATTTGTACCATATATACATACAGTATATATATATATATATATATGGTACAAATAAAAAAAATAAGATAGTACAAATCTGAAAATCTGAAAAACATTCTGCGTCACTCCATAGTCCCGCCTTAATGTCCCGCAAGAAAGGTTTGGCAGATTTGAATCAAGCCAGTAATGATGTAGCTAATGCTTCTCCTCATCCAAGTGTTTTCTAGCTTTATAATTATCAAGACCAATGGTGTCAACACTTTGCACTGCACGTCGAATCGATTCAAGGCCAATCAGCAAGGAGAGAGCGTCTGGAAGGGAACACCCACTGAACACAGCCTAGTTTCAGGCCTCATTTCAGTGCTAGATATCACACTACTGATGCTTGACCTACATGGTTCCACTAAATATTTCTGAATCATTGTTCTAAAATAGGTCCACTTTAATGGTATGAATCTGAAATGACTGTCATTTCAGATTCATACCATTAAAGGTGACATATTATACCACCAGTGTGTGAGTGATTAGCCGTTACAAGCCGTTTTGAAAATCTTCCTCAAGTTCTTCCAAGTTCTTCCTCAATTCTCAAGTTGGCGTGTCCACCTAGATGTGTGCTGGATAGATCAGTCTACCAGCATACCCAGCGGAATCAAGATAATGTTGCTTAGCTATCCATCCATACATCTAGGCGGACACCCCACTTGTGATGTCAGAAGAGGCAGATTTTCAAAAACGGCTTGTAATGGCTAATCACACCTGGTGGTATAATATGTCACCTTTAAGGAACTTAATGATACAAGGTTACAAGTCAATATGTGTGTGCAGTGACATGAAGGTGTGTCTCCACATGTCTCGTGCAGAGATTGTTACTATGACAACTCCACCACGTGCCCGCGATGTGCGAGAATGAGCGAGCGCAAGCAGGACGACCCTCCAGATGTGAAGGACGTGTTCACATGAAGAAGGCGTGGGCCAGATGTTACTGTGACCATTGGTGAACATTGCACTTTGATTGGCGCTGGAGTATTACTACTACTACTACAACTACCCCCTTGTCAGGACTGAGGTGTTAGGCCGAGCTTGTTTTGTCCACATAGTTTTTGCGCAGATGTTTCTGGTGTTGGCGTTTCAGTGGAGTGCACTGGGAACATATTTTTAAAATTTGTTTTTTCTTTTTTGTTTTTTAATTCCTGGTCTGAGACTGGTGTACACACTGTGTTTTTGTGTGTATTTGCCTACGTGTCTTATGTACAAGCCTTGTATACTTACAAAATGGCTACAAGTGGCCTGCAGACAGGTCAACATGTCATGGTCAACGCAGGAGTTTTGTATAAATTCTTTGTGTTTTTTCTTTTTACCGCAAATCTTTAATCAATAGTCCCAACGGCAAGCGATAAATACTTCTAAGATGAGCACACAGCTTTAAAGAATTTCTAAATTCTAAATAAAAGTAAATCATCATACTAATCGCCAAAACAACAACAACACCACATTTTTGATTTTATATTCTTTGTTTTTGCCGCCTCCTCGTTCATTCTCTAAAGGTGCGTGCCAAGTGGCCACAGAGCAGGATACATTGTGTTGCCTTTTTACGTGAAACGTGTGTGATATTCTATACAGTGTCATGTATGTTTAGTGCAGTCCAACTCAGAGCAGTTTGTAACAAATTAAACCAGTACTCCTCATTCATGTTTGCATACTCCGGCTTGATGGCTAGAAGTCATGTTGTTTTTCAATTGTATTCTGAAAGTCTCAGTTCAGCAGCCATCGCGTTCTGGGTTGCGGCCCCCAAGTAAAGCACATTTCGCCACTCTTACGGGCGTGTAAATGATAAAAAATACTTTTTTTTGACTGTTTATCTTCCAGCATGTACTTTCTTCTGATAACCGTTGTAGGCGTTGATGGAGTTGTATGTGTGGTGCATGAATAAAATGCTCACCTCGAGAGAGGCAGTGTTTGTGTCAAAGCTGGCGTAATGTATTGCGTTTCACCCTGATAGTTGGCTATAAAGTTGAAAAATAATTATTCATTATTCTTAGATGGGTATACTTTGTCAAAATATCTGTTTGTGTTTAAGATTTCTTATTGTTTAATTGCTGAGTTACAAGCTAATCAATGTCTACTTCTAGTTTGCCCTCAAGTCAAATATACTTACTTTATAACTAAGTATATAAAATCCTATTAAACAATATTGAATCTTCACTTTTGACTGTATTCTTCACTTAAGAGACCTCCAGATGTCAATGGTACCTCGTCTCACAGCAGATGAAAAGGCAATGAGTCAGTAGTCTGGGTTTGTATGCAGTGGAAGGATGCATAATTAATTGAATAGGCATAGGAAATAATATTAAAAGCCCCCTTTTCCACCTTTGTCCTTTATCTTGATGGGTTATTTGTATTAATAAACGGTATGCTGTACGCTTTAAAAAACTCAATATAATTCAAGCATACGACTGCTTTCAAGCACATTATGGCGTATTTAATTAAGCCGTATCACTGAACTGTATGAGAAGCTAATGCCATTATTGTGTTGCTTGATTAGGAGGTTGTTCAATCAATTTGGCAAGCTCTGCTTATTTATCGTAAGCCTCCGATGTAATAAACCTGCACTAATCCAGAGGAAGCCTGACTCATTATGTCGTGACAATTTCACACTTCCTTAGTTCAAAAAGAAACAGAGGGGTGCTGCATGCACGCCGGGCTAATGCATCGTGTTCTTAAAATGGAGATGTGGCGAGCAGGAGTCCCCCTAAATGTGGTGTTTCCTGATTGCTTCTGCCAGATTCTTTGTGGTTGGGCTTTTGAAACATTTTTAATTTGATCAAAGAATATTTTGATGGGTTAACTTAGCCTATCAAGAATCTGTATATGCAATAGTGTATAAAGGGAGAGAAACATTGCAGTCGTTGACATTCACTACAACTAGTTGTTGTAGTTAATGTATTGGTGTACTCTGTGACACCTAGCCCCCCCCCCCCCCCCCCGGGTTTGAATTGTAATCGGTACGACGACAATGCTTTCATTCGTCACCTTTATCCAAACGAATCACACAGATATTAAACATATTGTCGCTAGGGTTGCATCATTCTCAGACTCTGAAGCAAACTCCTAAGTTAATACTCAGGCATTCTTTGTGATGCAAGTGCTGTACTCTTCCCGGTTAGCACAAAAACAAGAGTTGCATAATAATATCTGCAGTCTGTTGGCACTTTATTATATTTGTTTGAAAATGCAAAACAACGTGGTAAAATTGTACAAGAACTGAAACAGACCCTGTCTTAACAGACCCTGAAAAACAATTGCAGCAATGACCATCTCCAATAAGAGTAAACTGGCACACATTTGTGGTTTCTTTTCAGACAATTAAAATACTGTCAAGCATGGAATTGAGCAGAGAGTATATTGAACGTAGCCGTCTTCATGTTGGTCGTGTTAACACAGTGTGGAAAAAAACCTTGCACCGAAATTAAAGTGAGTGCAATCTTTGTGTTTTTCGTTTTGGTAATCTTCGGCACACACACACACACACGCGCGGAAGATGGAGAAGGTTTGATGGACAACAAACGTTACAAAACGAAAAGTAGTGATCCCCAGCAGTGGTTGCCTTTAAATGACCACCCGGTTCTCATGCTCTAGTCCTGTATGGATGTTCACAGATAATCAGGGAATATCTATTGCTGGATATTAATACTCTTTCTAACCTCTCATTGGGGAAGGGTGTGGAGGTACAGAGGCTCCAGACTGCATGCTGGCCCCTAAACCTAGACACACTGTGCTCCCATTCAGACTCTGCTGCCCACCCCTGAGAGGCCAGGGGAACGGAGGGGCCATTCTCCCACGGACAACATACCCTGTTTTTAAATAAAGCCCAGACAACTCACTCAGAGTGCGATTAAAAAACCCAGTTCCTCAATTAAACAATGACTTTCCCTATACACTCCTATGAGTGTGGCTGAGAGAGGGAGAGGGAGAGAGAGAGAGAGAGATTGACTGACAGACAGACAGACAGACAGACAGACAGACAGACAGACAGACAGACAGACAGAGCGAGCATGGACGAGTGCAGTCAAACTGATAGTAAGAGAGGGTTTGCATATTGCATGGTTCCTCTCTATATTCCATCAGCCTTGTTGCAGACCATTAGTACCAGAGCCCAATCTGAAACAGTCCCTGTAGCACAAAGGACCTCGGGTGTGTGGTGGTGGTGGTGGTGGGGTTGGGTTTGGGGGGGGGGGCACGCCGATGCCAGCTCTCTCTCTCTCGTTCTCTCAGGGCTGCTTGGGCCGCTCCAGCTTCATGAAGGGCTCTGTGGAGTCGGAGTCGCTGTGGTGCTTCCTCTCTCGGGGGGCGTCCGCCTTGCTGCAGCGCGTCCAGGAGGGGGAGCGCATGTAGCCCCCTCGTGGCAGGATGGGCTGGTGGGGACCTGCACACAATGACAGGAAGACACACCGTGTGGGTGGAGAGGCACTGAGACGTGCAGAGAGAGTGGACCGAACTTCAAGACCTCGCACGCACACACACACACACACACACACACACACACACACACACACACACACACACACACACACACACACACACACACACACACACACACACACACACACACAGTATTTACATGTTGTGAGCTATTACTTGATTATTCCCCCTTTATTATTTCTAACCTACTTTAAATACAACTATACTCGCTTATATAACAGAAACATAAACAACAAAGAAACATAACACTTGCAATATGCTTTGGTGTATCTTTAGATTTAGAGAGAAATGTAATAGTCGGGTCGGGTATACTCAACACCACCAGGTGGTGCTGTTTATCCTGCCAGAGAGGGAAACCGGCCCAACACAAGGGCACCGTGCCTTTTCTTTTCCACATGATGACAGTGAATATTTGTTAAAGGGGAAGACAAAGCTTTTCTTCCCCTGCCTATCGTGGGACAGAAGTGTTGTCCCTGAATAATGCATGAGCTCATAGAGATGCACTTATCCATATGCATAAGAGAGAAAGTGAGCAAGATGACATTATTGATTCTTCTAAGATTGATGATTGTCTCTATTAGATTTTAATGAGGATGACAACTAGCTCATCAGCATGCCTACAGAGGGTGGTGTCTTTCGTAACACACACTGTGTGTGTGTGTGTGGTTGATTTTGTGTGTGTGTTTGCTTGCATTTGTGTGTGTGCGTGTGTGTGAGTACTCTGTTAATCTGTCTGTGTGTATCTCTAACAGAACAAGTCTGCTGCATTCCAGTGAAACTATCACTTTTTTATCCATCATTATTACGTGCCAGCCATCAGCTTTTTCATCACTCTCTCACACCCTAACAACCACACACATGCACGCACGCTCGCACACATGCACGCAACCACCCACCCACCCACACACATTACACCCAAAGCAAATGCTTGTCTGCTCAAAATCCCCCCACTTTCTCATTCCCTTCTGTGCACTTGGCTGGCAGCCATGTGATTCTACACCAAACATGTTGCTTCCTCTCTCGAACACCAGAGACAACGGTTGCAACAACAGCTTTTCTGAGTCAGGGTGACAGAGTCCAACAACACATGCAATGTTGTACTGTTGTCCTATGACTCCAAAGACAACTGTTGTTTGGTTCTTGAAACCGTCGTCTCTGGTGTTGGAGTGAGTTGGTGAGAGACGGAATAGCAACTACACAGGTACGCATTACAAATAAAACAGCCACATACGGGCGCAGACATTTTTGTTGTTGAGTCGTACGGTCAGCTTCACTGAACACAGAGCTACGAGTGGGAGAGTTTAAAAGGGGGCGTTCCTCCGTGAAATGCTGCAAGAAACCTTGGAGATTTACGCGTTATGACTCGTACAGGCGGGTGTACCATACAAATGGATAGCACCATTACTCCCACAGCCACACTCTGCTCTCTCCTCTCCTGCTTTGAGTCCTCTTGCAGTGTTCTAGGGATGGTGGCGCGCTGGCCATTAGTGGCAGCGTTGCCCAAGAGGGAGTGAGCCACCTCACTAGTACCTCTATCAGTGGGACAGCAGGAGAGGGCAGACACCCAGGGACCGGTGCCAGACGAATGACTCCTCGCTCTGACAGGCTGTTAGGGACCGTCACACTGGCTGGTCCATAATATAAGACGGTACTGCTTCAAAAAGCACAGGTCCGCAGCATCAGCTCTGGTGGCGGTTTGTTGGAAACTCTGACCACTGACGTCACGGAACCGGGATTTTAGTATTCCGTTGGTCGCAGTTGAGGTTGCAGATTTGTTCTAAACGTGCACATGTAGCAGCAATCTCTTAAAGTAGACATTTTCTGGGCGTGGCGGTTCCCCTCTGAGGGAGGTGCGGTGTACACCAAACATTCTCCGTAAAAGGGCAGTTTGGAGCTAAGCAGGTAGGGTTGATATTCTCGATCGTTGAGTTTATCTTCTTGAAAGCACAGCTGTTTTCCCTTCAATCCAACGCTAGTTTAACCTTCATGGATCCCAAGCACAGGTGTCCCACTGAGAACCCCAGGCCTATTTCAGGCAGCGCCTTGCTGTGAGCAGCCCATTTACCCCATGGCTGTCCACTGTTGTCCACTTTGCCTGCCCTCTGCTACCGTAGGGGGTTAATGACAAACAGGTGGGGAAGTGGACAACCCAGTGTATTGGCTTCCCTCCTCTTTTATTCTCCTAGACAACCCCCCCTCCCCCCCCCCCCCCAGGGGACTAAATCAGGTCAATGATAGTCTGAGCACTTAGCTTACGACACATATTGACGTGTGATAAAAACGTCACCTGAAATAATATCATCCTTCTTTCAACACGTTTTCACCGGGTTAACATTGCTAGGCTTTTATTTTATTCAGTTGATTCTATATTGCATAGATTACCTTAACAAAGATATGGGAATCATGATAGAAATATAGAAATATTAAAGGTCTAAGAGGTTGTGACAGGCATAACGGTTAGAGAAAATACTGAATGCTCGGTTCTATAGCGGCAATTGTGAAGGGTGATGAACGCTGTCAGAACCAACATCACACTTGCTTGTGCGAGTGTGGGGTATGCAACCAAAATAAAACTTACACTCTGTGATTGTGTTTTTGAGTGCCAGGGAACTACTGATGAAATATAGCCTTTTGGCTCATTTTGGCATTTTTAACCCATGTATGTGTTTTATTAATTTGCACTGTCCCCTTCTTAAATAAACTGAATTGAATTGAATTGAATTTTTAGCAGGGAAGTAGACTTCTACCTATGAAGTTTACAGATCGCTTCCCATGTTGAGCAACTTTATATTTATATTCCTGTCCAAAAGACTAAAATGTTCACCAAGCCTTCATGGGACCCCAACAGGACAATGATTTTTGGGTATACCCTGTAAAGGCAGCTGATGGTTTTACAAATATAAAATTAAAAACAGAGTTATAGTAGGCCTACACATTATTCTGTTCATCTAAATATAAACTATACGTGTACTGAATATATACAGAAAATAATAAAAAATCCTCCTTGGATCATTAGTGAAAGCCAATGCGTAATTGATGTTACTACTGAGCCACCCTAACAAAGAAGTAGACCCCAACGCAGGGCCTGAGTGGTTGAGTGGATTGACATCATAAACAGAATACGAGATCAGGGGCTGTAAAGGAGGTCCAGAGAGAGCATAATGAACCAGCCCACGACGAGGGGAGTAGCGCTCTGAAGGGGAAGCTGCTCAGAGGAGGCCTGGGTTACCCACCAGGGACCGTGCTCAGGTTCCTGTCGGGATTAAGGAAGGCTCAATTATTTAGGAGCCCGCATTTAGAAACTCTAGGCTGGATTCATCTTTTCGATTTTTGATCTAACCTCAGCTCCTTCCCACCCTTCTCCCCCAATCACCACAACCCCACCGCTCCCATCGACACCACCACCCTACTATTACCTCTGTGGGCAATTTAACTGCCAGTGAGATTACATTTACAAATGCAGGTCACATTGGCTACGAATCACACTTGTTTTGGCAGAGAGATTCGACAATGTGTAATTCAACAACTCATTCATTCACATCTTTATCATCCAGACGGCTCAGAAGACAGCTATTTCACACCAGTTCTGTGAAACTAAGAGCATAAATGCACACAACAACTAATGCCAAAATCAGTATGCGATGTTGGTTGTAATTATTCAGCCTTCTGCCAGGTGTCCTGCTGGGAAATGACAGAGATCAGGATAGTAAGGAGTGTGTCTTTCAGGGAATCTTAACGCAACCGCTGGCTCACACAGAGGAGGTAGTGGTGAGAGTTGCACTCAGGCTAAATGCATTAGCATGTCTACCATCCACTCTGCCGGGTACACAGAACGACCTGGGATGGAGGAGATTCAGTGCGTGACAAGGTCAATCCATTCCAGCAGGTTTAAACCGGTGAGGGCTCAAACGGGGTACAACAAATATATTTGCCTGAAAACAGTGTGCAGGTTTCCCTTTTAATCGAGCACATTACGTGTTTCTATAGGTGCTCT
Organism: Gadus morhua; assembly: GCF_902167405.1. Taxonomy (NCBI): domain Eukaryota; kingdom Metazoa; phylum Chordata; class Actinopteri; order Gadiformes; family Gadidae; genus Gadus; species Gadus morhua. Next base: position 22,979,670 of record NC_044061.1, on the reverse strand, counting down.
GCCCTGGTAGCGCAAAAAAGGACTGTCATTGATAATCAGACCCATTTATATGAAGCCAGTATAATTAGGATCTCAACCTTTTTGTTGTTTGCACCCCTTTATTAGTAGAGCGTGTTAAATAGTGCAGAGAAACATTCAGAAGACATTGGTCCATTTATCATGTTTCAACAGTCAAAATACATGATGTATTGTCATAGTTCTGTACGTGGCTGGTCAGTGTCCTGACGGTGGAGAACCAGTACGCCTATCGCTCGGCAGGAGATAGCGACACCAGATGTAGGCCTACAGCCTCCAGCCAGATGGTATCGCCTTGGCTGTTGTGACGCCTGCACCTGTTCCTGTAGGCTAGTGCCAGGAAGAGCCAGCCGTAGCACGTAGCACGCGTGACTCAGGGAGGCCTGAAGGGAGGCGTGCCTGCTGTTGATATGTAACAGATGAGACCATATCCTGGGGATCCTTTCTGGGCTAACAGCCACCAGCGGAGAGCAGCTTTGTGGAGGTGTTGGGAGCGACACATAGAGGGGTGTTTGAAACATGCTGGTGATGAGTCTGTGATTTAAGGTGCGAGGGAGGTCTGTTCTCAGCAAGGTTGTGTGGTGGAGGAGGGTGATGGGATTTGAAGGGAGGCTGTGGATCAACTCAGTTCAAATAGAAGAGTAGGAGAAAAAAGGGTATTAAAGAAATCTCCCCCAAGGTGAGGTATGAAATCATTGAAAGCGAGAACATGTTTTATGATTTATAGTCGGTTCATATTGCCATTCAGTGTGGGTGGTAGAAACATTTGAAATTTGAACGTTTTTTAACAAACTGTCCAGTATGCTGGACAGTATGACGGTGAGCTCAAAAGTTATGCATTAAACATACAACGCTACTCTGGGCTGAACTGCCTCAGCAGAAACGTCTCTTTGCTGCAACATGGCGAATTGCATTGTTTGTCATTTAATTATCCACTGCACCATAATATTTAAAAAAGTATTTTGTAGTTATTATCCAGAGCATATATATATGGAGTCACCCACTATAGCAGCTGATCCAATTTAAACTGCCACAAGGCAGTTTAAATGTATAATTTAGCAAAAAAATGATTTGCAATATCCATTCCCATCCTCCTTAGCATGGTATTTTTAGAAGCACTAGATTTGATGGACCTATATTCCTGGTGCTAGACGTCTCATTTCCAATGTGTACGCAGAAGAGTGCAGTTCCTCAAGGCAGAGAACAGACGGCTAATGGGCCCCATAACTCACATATAACACGCCGGTCCACACACAACTACAAAACACTGCGGCGACGGTAAACAAGGAGCATCCAAAAATGAAGCCAAAAGATGTGCGTCTTCATTTATCTTTGTCGTCGCGGTTGTGATGTTAATGATGATAAACGATGCAGGGAGGCACGAGAGGGCTTGAAGGAATAGGAGCAAGGGAGGGCTGGTGTTTTTATGCTAGGTAGCTGTTTGTATGTTTACATTGTCTCTCGACTCAACCGGGGGGGGGGGGGGGGGGGGGGGGGTTCTACTTCTATGGAGGTGCGCAGTGTGTCTCCGGGTAGCACACGGTCACCCGCAGAGCTCACAGAGGTCGTTCACAAAAACAAAACCAACATGGAGGCAGCCACCACGTAAGGACTGTGATTGGCCAGGTTTTCTTTCCAGCTGTTTTTTTCCGGTTTATTCCTGCCAACAACATGGAGCCCATCAAAAGAAGACTCACTGAGGCGGTTGTCAAGTATGGGGATTTGTTCTCTTCCTGTCATATGTGTGTGTCATACTAATGAGACAATGACATTATAAACATCACCAGGTGTAACCGACTTTGGGGCGAGACATACTTTTCACCCGTCTATACGTAGAATCACAGATGCAGATCCGTAAATGCATACCCCTGCGTATACTAACCACACATACGTCTATCTACCTCTATCATACTTCTATCATCCCTCTATCTACTCAGATTCATCACATAGACAACCATGCATACGTCTATCTACACCCCTTCATCACGCTGGGGTCACTGAGCCTGACCCAGTCTCGACGGGAGTGATTTAGACAGCCTGCGAGTCAGGATATTTGGTTGCTATTTGGCTGTGAAAAGATAATCACAGTCGACCGAACACGGCCCTAGAAAGTGTTGCGTCCGTTCTCCGTGGTGTACAGTGGGGACAGCGTTGCCTGGTATCTTTGTGATGAACTGCAGGGAAAAGTGGAGAAGGCAGACTTGCCCCAAGAAAGCCGCAGGGTGAATGAAATGAAATGAAGAATCAAGAAATCATTACACTTCAGTAGCCTTTGGGTCGAGGATCTCTGTCCCAGCAACGTGGCGAGAACAGGATACTAGCAGTCTCAACCAACACAGTAGTACGCAGCAAGTGGCCTGATCAAAGTATTTCCTTGAAGACGGCGGGAAATGCAATGTAGTACAAACAATTATCCCTTTTTGATCAATGCAATAATTTGAGTAACGACGTGACTAGAATATTCAAAAGACCTGCCTCACTCCCTGAAGAGCGGGCCTGACTTCAGATTGGTCACTACTATAAACGTGATAGTACCCTACAGAACCCTAGTAATACCCTAGTCATACCCTAGTCTATTCGAGAATGTGCAAACTCCTGGATGTTTGTCTTCCCTGCCTCAAAATCTATCGTCAGCGTTTATTTTACCCCAGACTAGATGTGGATCTGCAGCATGTTGCTCCCACTGCGCTAGGGCTCTCTCTCTCTCTCTCTCTCTCTCTCTCTCTCTCTCTCTCTCTCTCTCTCTCTCTCTCTCTCTCTCTCTCTCTCTCTCTCTCTCTCTCTCTCTCTCTCTCTCTCTCTCTCTCTCTCTCTCCCTCTCTCTCTCTCTCTCTCTATGTACCCCTATGGTAGTCTCTTGTCCTCTCTCTCATTACCCCTGTGATGCTCTCTCACTCTTCTCTCGCTCAGTACCCCCTGGTGCTCTCTCGTCTTCTCACTCGCTCATTAGCCCTCTGGTGAACTCTCAACCTCTCTTTCTCCCTCCCTCAGTACACCTCTGGTGCTCTCTCGCCCCCTCCCTCTCTCTCAGTACCCCTCTGTCGCTCTCACTCTTCTCTCTCTCCCTACCCTTTTTGGTTCTCTCTCGCCCTCTCTCTCTCACTAGCCTTTTGGTGCTCTCTCGCCCTCTCTCTCTCACTACCCTTCTGATGCCCTCTCACAGTCTCAGTATGCCAGGGGGCCACATTAGGTGGTCAGTGGAATCAGTGGAAAACATGGCTGTGTGAGGATGTGTATGGGGATGGGTGTTAGGATGTGAGTGTGTGTGTGTGTGTGTGTGTGTGTGTGTGTGTGTGTGTGTGTGTGTGTGTGTGTGTGTGTGTGTGTGTGCATGGATGTATGTGTAGGAGGGATGTAGAGAGCAAGAATGAAAGAGAGAAGGGGGTTAGTGCCTGCATTTGTGTGTGTGTGGATATGTATGATAATTTATGTGTTTGTGTGTGTGTGTGTGTGTGTGTGTGTGTGTGTGTGTGTGTGTGTGTGTGTGTGTGTGTGTGTGTGTAGTATATATGTGCAGGCATGTGTATGATTATGAGCGTGAGCACACGTGTGAGTCTGTGTGGTTTAGCGTGCAGGTGGGTATGTCTATGTGTGCATGTGTGTGCGTGTGTGTGACGATGTGTTGATGTCTCTGCGTGTGTGTGTGTGTGAGTGAGACGATTTTCGTTTGTCTGTGCATGTGTGTGTGTGTCTTCGTTTGACGATCTGTGTTTATCTGTTCGTGTGTGTGTGTGTCTACGTGTGAGGATGTATGTTCATAAGTGCATGTGCGTGTGTGTGTGTGTGTGTGTGTGTGTATGTGTGATGGATAGATAAAGGCAGCAGGAGACAGAGGTAGGTGGGGGAGGGGATAGAAGGACAACACCTTCCTCATCCAAGCTGATCAATAAAACTAATTTCCTGTCTCACTGTACACTGTATATGGCTCTCTTCCGGCATGGAGGACTTAGCATTAGTCAGTAACATACCAAGTGTTATTCCAAAAGTAGGCTTATAACTCATCTGACCCACTGAACTGGAAATGCGTTTTTTTCCCCGTGTATTTTATGTGTAGATAGTCGGTCTCCTGTTTGACCGCGGAGGGTTGGGCGGCTGAAGGGGAAGAGAGAGAGATGGGGGGTGAAGTCTTTTTTCTCTGCATGAGGAACTCTGCTCATCAATTAAACATAGCACTTTTTTTGGGTTCTTTTTCTTTGGGCAAAGTGTGGGGGAGGTTAGCATTTATGCAGTCGCCTGCTACTTTGAAGTTTAATTTTCTCCCCGCGTGCTAAACTTAATTCTAGCACGATGCTGTGCTTTGTTCCTTATATCGTTCTTCTTTTGTTTCTTTGCTCACCGACGGCGTGTTTATTTACTCACATGTATTTCCCAGAGGAATGAAAGAGACCCTTCCTAATAAAAGCTTTACACGTGTGCTACACATGGCTCCTGCTACAACAGGCTCCGGCAATCCAGTCCAGACACGCTGCATGGATCCCAGGGAGGTGATTGGTCTGCTCCATTGACCCATGCTGATGACTCAGGGTCCGTGCCTGGATCCAACCCGACGAGGAACCAGCCACCATTAGCACTAACCCTCTGGCGTTCAGCTGCACACCTCATTCTCTAAGCCTGTGAGTCATGCGCAGTGGGGGGTCAACCCAGAATGGAAACTCGTGGATTTGTTTGTTTGTGAGCACTATTGGAGTTCGCACTTTGAGTCTGCCCTTTTGTATGAAAAATACTATTGAAATAAAGTTGCCTTGCCTTGCCTTGCCTCAAGTACACAGACAGGGCAGTTTGTGTGCTCCTTCTGGTATTGGACATAGCAAAGATGGAGCTTTGGGAGGTGCGTGTTTGGAATATAAGGGATGTCAATGGCTCACCGACCGCCCACTTTCGGAACACGTGTAAACAGCGAGAGGGGTGAACAAACATCATGGCTTATTTACATCTCAGACATAGACAATGTCAACAATTAACCTGGGGTTTGAGCAAACCGGCCAGACCCTATAGCCTGTGAGGTGTAATATGGACAGGAGCATGTCCCCTGACCACTGGGGTGGTGGCCGGTTCGATCCCTGCTTCCTCTGGGTTCAACCTGAGCGACTACTAAAGCCTACCGACCTCCAGACGAGATGGCTGCTCCCGTGATTGGCTGACACTCGAGTGGACGGGGGATCGGGAGGCTTCGACTGAACATCGCTTTGCGAGACCACAGAGGTTCGAGAGGCGCTTAAGCTGCCATTGACGTGAAATATAGCTTCATGTGAATGATGACGATGATGTGATGTGCTGTCCATTATTCCATTAGGAGGCCTCTCGGAAACCACAATAAGACTGTGGGGAGCGAACGAACAGACGGACGGACGGAGGTTTGCTTTATTCATGAGGGCCTACCTGCCGGAGAGTCGTTGTGGTTCTCGTCATCCGAGTCGGGGAAGACTTCGGCCAGTTCCTGATCGGACATGTCGGTGAGTTCGGTGAGGTCCAGGAGGTCAAAGTGCACCTCCAGAGAGGACACGCTGCTGAGGGGCTCTGGAGGGGCACAGAAAACACAACACTGCATGGTTACAGAGCGCAACGCAATGCTTTGATCGAGAGGGAAGGCAGAAGAGGCATGCTTCTCACCAAGAGAGGTGAAATGGTGACACACCCGGATGACACCGATATGAAGCTAGATAATTTATTAAAATATGTGTGCTGCTGTAATGCACTTATTAAAATGCACGACGGGGTGTCCGAGGACATCAAAGGATTTCCACCCGGTGCTGTTCTGATGGGTGACCCTGCTGGGGTGTTTGGCGGTGTCAGCTCTTATGCAAATGCAGCTGAAAGAAAATAAAAAAGACCGAGCTAGGGTCAGTGGCGGTCGAATTCCCCATCCGCTGCCTTCCGTTGTGCTTCCATCGCTGGTATGTGAATCCTGTTTGTTAGGTTCAGATGTGGCATGTGATATACAATACAGTGGTTCAGGAACACGGCTAAGGTCGTTAACAGGTTAGCATTAAGAGCTAACGTGACTAGCTGCATTCCTCTCATGCTATGAGATGAAAGGTCAGCTCTCTCTGAGTCGTGCTTGGTCGACGTATAGATCGGGAAGGGTGTTGTGTAACGGGCTGATTATGGTTCCACGGCGACGCAACGCAAGGGGGTTTGCGGACCCATTATGTCCTTGCAACTCCTTGCATTCACTGCAAGGGCCTGACGTGCACCTATCAAAGATGTAGTTGAGGTGACCAGCAGAAAGGGCTGCCACTCAAACCCGACGCAGAACAGAAACAGGTTCACGACTGAAAACACATAGATGATAAGCGTGAAGCGTCTGCGTGGTTCTTGCATTGCGTCAACGTGGAACCATAATCAGCCCTTTAGTCTTGCTTAACAGTTGCTACGGAGAAGCAGACCTTTAAGGACCCAATCTATTATTTACTGTGTATTTTAATGCATCCACATCTTGAATGTCATACAGGCTTAGCATGTGTATATATAGGCCTATTTTGAGGTTAACCTTGATATTATTCATGAAGTGGTTATTGTTTGGCTGAATTCTGACTGCCTTCTCTGGGAACATTTTGTTTTTATTCTATGTTGCTTGCTGCTGTGATGTTTTCCCTCTATCGTATTTTCAGATCAAACTTTGATTTAATTGCAACAAAACTAGTATTTTTAATTGTTAGTCATAGCTAATAAATACGTTCCATTACTTAATCCTGAAACTATAACTTACAGAAAGTTAAGCACCCAATGATCAATGAACTCATTAAAATATGAGCAGAAAGCTCTAGTGGTGTGTTTTTCCATCAGCAGATCAAAAAGGTATTTTATCCATTTTCAAGTGTGTTGGGGGAATATTATAGAAGCCTGCAGACACCCAGCGTGGAGACAAGGTAAGACGAGGAGAATAAAGAATAAAAAACACATCAGAGACAGCAGAATTGACTTGAGGAACGTCGGTTGGCCTGCTCGTCACTGCTCTTTGATTTGTCTTTAGTTTATTAACGAGCTGTTTTGAGTTGTGTCTGGTTGTTGTGTAAGCTAGGAGCGACATACATGCTGCTAGATAACATGCTCATATCAAACACTCCTTGCTGGAAGAAGGGCAATGATCCATTACCCGGTGGTTTGCACGCATCAATAACCTAATATTATAGGGGTCGCGCTGGTTATGTTTCAACGGTTCATTTCTGAATGTCTCAGCAACAGAAATGCAGCACGGCTGAGTCCTTGCCAAACCCTGTATCCACCACACACGGTTGTTGTGGTACTTTGAATAATTGGCATTAGATATGTGACTGTGGGTCAGAGCGGTGTATGATGGAATGGTTTACCCCCAGGCTCCCTATTAAAGACAATACACCCCTGGGAGTGGAGGTTGACATTTGGCCAATGAGACAATGAGGATGAAGGAAAATAGATGGGGCAAAATAATGAGAAATAGCGAGTTTGGCAGAGTGATAAAGTAAAGTATATTAAACAACAAGATAACATTTGGCAATTATCATTTTTCTTCTTACAGTTTGTTCCTCTCAATCTTCTGCTTCCAAAAGGGACAAAATAAGTCAATCCAATTCTGAGCAAGGGTTCAATATCGTCCTTTCGCGATTGAGTTTCAAGAAAGAAAATGCAATAGAAATGGAAATACAAGGGCTGACATATTTAGTGGTCAGCAGCACTCAGCAGTATAGACGTTCCTTTGCTGTTCTCTGAATGCAAACTGTGACCCTATTGAGATTGTCAAAGCCCACTCCAACATTCATACATCAGTAGTAAAGGGGGGATCGGTTCGGTTGCCATGTCGGGTGCTACTTATGCTATTTCAGTTGGTGGGCTGAGCGATTGGGGGAACAAGAAAAGCCTTCTCCTGAGAGGTTCTAAGATGGCGGTCCATCACAACCTGTCTCTTCCTCATCTCCTTGAAGATGCTCTTGGCAGGCTTGATGGAAATATTGGGATGGGAAGTGAAATATGGCGAAAAGGTAACATAGATATAAAAGGCAAAAGCAAGTGATGGAAGATAAAAAAAGAAGCAGATTGGGTTATGCTTGTATCCCCCTGACATCGTCTTCCCTGTTTGCTCCCACACCCATTTCCCTTGAATAATTGATCAGCAACACGTATTCCCACTCTGGTAGAGCGGGGGGGGGGGGCAGACAGACAAAAACAACTGCCTCCATCTCGGCCTCAATCAAGGACGGCCTGAGAGCTCGCTGGGGAAAGGTTGTCAATAGAGAGTTTACACTGCAGGGCAGAAATAAGACAGACTCGCTGCTATGGACAGATGGGCAGGGTTACTCTGGTGCACTGTGGATAGAATCAGAGTTTTCCAAAATGCGCATTGTGTTTTGGTTAAGCTCTTCTTCTGTTTAGTGATGAATTAAGTCACTGCTGTTATATGGACCGAGTTCATTAAAGTTGTTTAGATTTCTAGCTGACTGTTTGCTTCATGCTGCGGCTTCACCCTGATTTTCATCCACAAATGTGGAACATAATTAACAAACTGAGGAAGAATGCATTTGTAAAAGAGAGGATATCGGTTTCCATCGGTTTCATAATCCATCAGGATTATGGCATTTGTAGTCAAGCCAGGTACACTTTATCAAGGAGAGAATGGATTCTAGGGAAGGATAGCTTGTCAACTGGACTCTAAAAGTCAAAAATATAAATGAACCAGCATATACTAGTACTCTATTGTATTATATATCTGCTCCCTGATAATGGTTGAATATTTGAGAAAAATGCTTTAAGATTAATTTATCTTAATTAAATCTTTGAGATTTAATTTCTAATGCTAGATCCTTATTTTCTAAGATTTTAAGAAATAATTGCATGATAATTACAGTAAGGGTCGCATCAGAGTATCAGAAAATGCTGATTGATGCAAAACCATAAACAGCATTGTTGATTTCAAGGGGCAGAAAAATCCCAAATATAATCAGTAGTGGTGGTAACCTTTCTACAAATCCAGTCACTAAACTTTCCCAGTTCCAAAACTTTCCCAGTTCATTCGTCTGTCTCTTGCTGTCACCCCTCATCCCTCAACATAGTCAACATCCACTGTGTTTTTGTGTTTTTCAGCCTACGAAGGAGGCAGAACAAGTGGTACCACAGCACAGAGCAAGACCGAGACACTACACCAGTTAACTATGTGTGTGTGTGTGTGTGTGTGTGTGTGTGTGTGTGTGTGTGTGTGTGTGTGTGTGTGTGTGTGTGTGTGTGTGTGTGTGTGTGTGTGTCTATGTGTGTGTGTGTGTCTGTCTGTCTGTCTGTCTGTCTGTCTGTCTGTCTGTCTGTCTGTCTGTCTGTCTGTCTGTCTGTCTGTCTGTCTGTCTGTATGTATGTATGTGTATGTGGGTGTGTGTGCTCCAGTCAGTGCCTTTCCGATGAACACTGACACACCGTACAGAGGCGCCAGTGTTATGGGGCCGATGCACGGCGCACAAAGCTATTTCACTGGAACGGGGGGGGGGGGGGGGGGGGGGGGGAATTGATGCTAATACGAATAGCTTAGAGACCGCTCAGCCCTAGCTAGTGTCTCAAAATGTGCAACATGTCCTGGAGGAAGAAACACGTGTAGAATGCAGAGTTGTGCTGGGAGCTGCTGTCATGTTTGTTTGTAAAGACGGTTGTATGATTCTTTCTATCAAGCCTAAACATGTTCACTGCTCTTATGCCCCTTCATCGCTCTCGACGCCATGTGATCAACAGTTAATTAACTTGTTGTCCAACGATTCTACTTCTTTAACAGAGGCACACACTCATAGAAGCCCTCACACATCCACCCTCAGCTCTCCAACGTCATCCTAAACACATGATATGATTTGGACATCAATCCCATCAGCAATCTATTCATTCAATCATGTGTTTGGATTTCCAAACATCCCTCCAGACTCCTGTTTCCATCGCGCTTTCCATCAGATGAATTCATCCATCCATTGAATTGACCCCTCCAACATTCCCTCATTCATCCATCCTTTTGCCCATTTCTCTATCCAACCATCTCTTCCAACCAACCATACTCGTATCCATCCATCCATCCATCCCTTTAGTCATCCATCACTCAAATCTATTTCCACCTAGACATCCATCCATCCCTCCCTAAATCCATCAGTCCCTCAATCAGACCCACCCTTTGGACCCTTTGTTTCTTCCCTTGCGCCGGCCGTCCCTCCTTACCCCTGTACTCACGTCTCCTCTCTTTGACGTGCAGCAAGCTGGCCGTGTGTCCGGAGAGACCCCCAGCCTCCTCGTCACCAAACGGGTGGTGGAAGAGCTCTTTGGACAGGTCCCCGGAGCTGGAGGACCTCAGCAGTCGCTGGATGTCTTTATTGGGCTCTGGGGGGAGAGAGTAGGGAGATGGTCGTATGCTTATACAGTAACATATCAACTTGCACATTATCAACACATTGGGTCTGGACTGCAGTTGTCACAAAATCATATTCACGCTTATCATCTATGTGTTTTCTACTTTCTCCGAAGACAATAAACAGCTTGGTATTCTCTGATTACTTTTTTCTGTTTTGTATTAAATTCCATGTGTCTCTGTCTTCCTTCTTATTAATGTTTGGCAAACTTTGTGTGTGTGTGTGTGTGTGTGTGTGTGTGTGTGTGTGTGTGTGTGTGTGTGTGTGTGTGTGTGTGTGTGTGTGCAGATTTCCTATTTGCTCATTTTGTTTCAGATAGTTCCTCAGATCGTGTTCAGAGAGTTTATTCTCAGCTAGAGATGAGGAAAAGCATAATTTGTACTGAGCAGATTCCCAATTTGTTCAACATCTCCAAGTCAGCTATTCACTGGTGGTGGGTAATTAATTGCTAAGTAAAGAGAGAATGACAATTATGCTGTGATTAATCTCTTTTCAAACAACCGTTTTAGTCAAATCAATTAAAAATGAAAAAGGTAATAACTGCTAAAGCGACGCGACTAAATATTGCAATCATTTAACACATCTTTGATGAAGTGCTGATGGAACATCTGTTGGAGTTCATTTCTGCGAAGGGGGACACAGCACAATTTATTTCCGTCATAGCATGTCGTCTGACTGAATTAATTTTTTTAATAAATGTACCAGACCCATGATGCTGTCATTCTCTCCAGCTGGCAAGCAGCAATTATAGGCCTACATGAGCACAACAGCACCTTGTCAATTAACGTCTTATCAGAAATCCTCAAAATTAATCAAACAATAACATTACATTTTGAACATAATGGAAATAACGATGGGTGGAAAGATGGGGTCAGTTTTGTGTGTGTGTGTGTGTGTGTGTGTGTGTGTGTGTGTGTGTGTGTGTGTGTGTGTGTGTGTGTGTGTGTGTGTGTGAGAGGGGTGGTGAAATATTAGACTGCAGAAGTAGACTAGGCCTACAACATGATGGAATCTGGTTTCATGTTGTGTGCCTGCCAACCGTTACGTATTCTGTTCTAGCTATTGATTTATTTTCCTAGCGAGGACCCAAACAATTTGAGGACTGAAGCCCCTGCCACGCCCACTGATGAAATGGGCCGCTTCCTTGCTCAGAAACCAATGAGTACTGTCGCTCAAAAGCCTAATTTGCGATCGGCTCCTCTGAATATTCTTTTTCCCATATGTCATTATAATTATAAATGGGACGTGCTGTATATTGCTTCCCTAGAAGTCCCTGTGTGTATAGAGTAATTGTTCTCAACAAACAGGCTATCTTGGCGACTGACCTCGAACTATCTGTTATCTGAGTATTTTCGTTTGTGTGTTTGTGTGTCTCTGTGTGCGTGCGTGCTACAGACCTTTAGCACAACCTGTACCGAGAGAAACGCAAACATTAGCTTTAGGAGAAGGCACAATTGGGGACCACGGTGCCATTATAAAACAGTCCCTTTCAGGGCTAAGGCAAAATCCCTCTCTAGCTATCACGCATGACTCCCTCTGAATCCGCTAGGTTTGAGGTCACCGGAAGAGAGAGAGAGAGAGAGAGAGAGAGAGAGAGAGAGAGAGAGAGAGAGAGAGAGAGAGAGAGAGAGAGAGAGAGAGAGAGAGAGAGAGAGAGAGAGAGAGAGAGAGAGAGAGAGAGAGAGAGAGAGAGAGAGAGAGAGAGAGAGAGAGAGAGAGAGAGAGAGAGAGAGAGAGAGAGAGAGAGAGAGAGAGAGAGAGAGAGAGAGAGAGAGAGAGAGAGAGAGAGAGAGAGAGAGAGAGAGAGAGAGAGAGAGAGAGA
>NC_044061.1:22947490-22962490 GCF_902167405.1 Gadus morhua | reverse complement strand
GCGTGTTTTCAACACTGAACTACATGTCTGACTGGCCTTACATGAAGGAACACTTGGGGAGACTTGGGCCGGTCATGGAATCAGTTTAGCCAGTAATACTATTTTCCAAATAGAAAAGACTGTGAGATCATTTGTTTTTTGATTTGTTGCAATCGTCTTGTGTTGTGTCGTATCCGTGACAACCACCAGTGGCTAAATCGATGGTGTCACCTCTTGACAGAGTGCCAAAGCGCGTCTGAAGGTGGGAGAACAGGAAGCGAAGGATCTCAAATGGGAGCATGAGGTGCTGGAACAGAGGTTCACCAAGGTAAGACACCACACTTTGTTTTTTTCTTTGACCCACTTTGATTCATTAACATACGTATAAATAGAATGTGTCTGAGAAACGTGAGAGATGGTTTCCAATACATCTGTGTTCCAACTAGAGGCTCAGATCTATTTTAAGGAGTCACGTCACAGATACCGATGATGGGGGAAAGTGTGTGTTTACGCGTGTCTCACCATGGGAACGCGTTTTGTACAGATCCAGGCGGAGAGGGATGAGCTGTACACAAAGTTCACACAGGCCATCCAGGAGGTGCAGCAGAAGAGCGGCTTTAAGAACCTGCTGCTGGAGCGGAAGCTGACCGCCCTGACGGACTGCCTGGAGAAGAAGGAGGCTCAGCTCAACGAAGTGCTCTCTGCCAGCAACATGGACCCCATGGCCCTGGGCGTGGTCACACGCAAACTCGAGGTACGTTTATCTGTATTTTGCCTCTTCTCTACGGCCAACTTCACTAGCCTGAAGCGCCGGATGCTTCGTTGCACAGAACCATCTGTCCTTGGATCTGTTTGGAAAAAAGGGCAGGCGCTTTCAAAAGGTACCAGGCAGGTGATTGGAAGAACCATCTATCCATCACCGACCCGACGTATCACGTAGATCACGTAGTTCATCGTAGGATGCCGGTTGGTTCGAACCGCTGTGGTGTGGCCACAAGCCTATAACTTGAAGCCTGGCAGGATCGGTTGTCCTGATTTCGCCAACCAAGCTGCACTGCAAGGTATCACCTTACAGTTGTGGCAACGAATCTGTAGCCATAAAGGAAACAGTGTAGGTCAGTAAATAGGTGTTGAGGTACACATGTACAGTATGCCTGTGAGCTTTCAGATTTTTCCAACAAATTGGTAGACGTGACAAAGGGAAAGTAGTAACTGTCATCAGTGCAAAATTGTAGAAATGTGACCTATTTGTTTTTCTTTTTTGAACGGCGCGTGATGGAAAATTCTGCACACGTTTTTGCCTACAGGAAGTATTAGACTCCAAGAATATCGCCATCAAGGATCTGCAGTACGAGTTGGCCCGAACGTGCAAGGTGAGCCTTCTGTCGATACTACCAGCATCGATTCTGTTTGTTTGTGTTCGGCTCACTCTGAACACGATCTCTGTTGTGCCCAGGCCCACAACGACCTGCTGAGGACCTACGAGGCCAAGCTGAGGGCCTTCGGGATCCCTGTGGAGGAGCTGGGCTTTACCCCCCTGGAGAGCACCCTGGCCGGGCAGACTCTGGGGCAGGGGCCGGCCGGCCTGGTCTCCCAGACCAAATGACCTCAAACTGTGTTGCTCTCTGATCTGTGATAGCTCAATTTATATTTATAAAGATTTGTATGTGTGCCTTTGTCCGATTTTCTGTGGCATATGGATGTAAAATGAATGAAAAAACGGAACAGAAAAAAAACAAAGAAATGTGTTCATAATACCCATGTAATATTTTTTGTTGTCATACATTTTAATGTTTTTTTATTTAAGAGAAAAGTCTAAAAAACAATGCTTCATGCAACAAAGAAAATAAGACTATATAGAGTGGAATAAATGTATAAAATGCAGCTGAACAAGGCCTGCAGGTGGTGGTCAAGTACCTTTAGTCTACAGGTACCAAGGGAGGCCACTCTGGTGCAGAGGGTTGTGCTTTTACGGTCCAGTGCTATGATCCGATATTCTGGCTCCCAAACTGCGGTTTATTACATTCCGTTTATGTCGAAAGTGCGCAACCAAAACCCAATGCAACTGAATAAAACCAAATACAGTTTTAATGAATAACACAAATCACCAAAGACAATCATCAAACGTTCCTGCATCGATATATACAACGTAATTCGGGGAAAGAAAAACAGTAATTGATTTTCCTGTAGGGCAGGATTATCTGTTTTGATGGGCGTTTTTGTGTGCGTGGATCGCATAACGGCAACATGGATTTAGTTTAGCGAATTGCGAATGGATTGGTCTTCGTGGGCTTCCATACAACAAAAGCCCCAGACGAGCAGCTGTTGTTGCGATGTTTCCCAGCGTCTACTCGCACCACTCCTCTACTTAAATTACTTTTCTGGATCCCTGGAGAAAGTTATTAGTATCACCGACGAGCGCTGCGTAATATGGAGGCTGCTATAAAGATAAGCTCTGGTAAAATGTTTACGACGTTTTACGTCCTTAACACTCTAATTCCATTGCATGCCTGTGTATTAACGTCTAAAATAACGATTATTGCGTTAAGTTTATCGATGCATATTCTCAATAAACGTTTACCCTTTAATTTCAGGCGCCACAAAATGGGACATTCGACAGAAAGTTTGGGACCATATCGAAGAAAATAACCTCGCAAACTTCCCGAGGCCTGTTCACAACCGTATTCCCAATTTCAAGGTAATGCATCTCATTTCAATCTAGCCGTACAATACTACGGCTAAAACGTGGTTACGGTCGTTACATGTGTAGATCAGTCACTAAACGTGGGCCCTCACGGTCCCATAAAATCGAGTTCACCGTGGACCTCTTGGGTCGGAGCTGAAGAGGTGGCACTTAAGTATACAGAAAACACCTCTGCGGGTTCATCTGGTGGGGACAAGAAACTTTTTTACTGCAATGGGATAACGGGAATTAAACCACAATACCTTGGCTAATTTTGATTAATCTCTTATAAAAAGATGACGGTTCATAATAACGTCGAGTGCATGTTTTGGATGTACTTGATTCAATTTGGATTTCATATAGGCCTACCAACAGCCGGATTAGTGAACGCCAATGGTATAGCTTCTAATGTATAAATGTATTCAAGATCTTTTATTGATTGGTTTTCTCTGCATGTGTGCAACTAACTCTATGGTCGCGGCGTGCTAGGGTGCAGTTGAAGCTTGTGACAGGCTGACGGCCCTTGAGGAATTCAAGTCTAGCCAGACCGTCAAAGTTAACCCTGACAGACCGCAGCAGCAGGCACGCTTTGTCACACTGGACGTAAGTTCCTGCCACATACTTTCTGCTCCCTCTTGTCCACACCCTCCTCCATGCAGGGGGCCTTCAGCGCCTGTGCCAGGGTCACTGGGCTTGAGGCCTTCACGGAGACAGCTGAGGTGAAAGTGGATCCTGACAAGCCTTTGGAGGGTGCCCGGCTGGAAGTGCTACAGGTAGTTGTAGTCCATGTGTGGGTGAAAAGGCCTCTAGAAGCTACAGATGAAGGCCCGCTCACGCCTGTTTAATTTCCGGGAACTATAGTTCGGAACCACCAGTTTTTTTGTATTTATAAATATCTTTTCAGTCTTTGTTTCATTTTTAACATTAACAAGTGGCCATTGAATGTTCACCAATCACATATCTGCTTCTTTTATCTCTTTTAAGGCAAAGAAAACGCTGTTGGTTCCCACCCCCCGCCTTCGCGCCGGTCTCTTCAACAAGATCACCCCCCCTGAGGGGGCCAGCAAAGAGCAGCTGCGTGTGTGCTCCACATCCCAGGTTAGTTTTCAAGCTAGCTCTGGTTTAGCTAGCTTGAGAAACGCAATCATCACATATCACGCGTAACGTGACTCTCCGGTTAACTGTGCGTCTTTCTGCAGGGCGTGAAGGAGTTCAGCGTGCCCGTTGGCCTGGACGCCAAGGTGAAGGTGGACCTGGTTGTGGTTGGCTCTGTGGCCGTCTCTGAGAAAGGTGAGAGCCACCGCACTAGCTCTGAGATATGGGTATAAGTCCGAAACGCTAGTTTATTAGCCAGGAAAAAGATGGGCCATAGAACCAAGTGCCAAGCACTAACAATTTTTAGGTTAACCAAAGATAGCCAGGATAAGAAGCCTCACGATGCAAATTAGTATTTTTAAAAGTAAGGACGTACAATAAGTGCGTCCATTAAGGCCATGACCAGGCAACCCCTCTCATCTCAGTAGCAACACAAACTATGTTGAGAACTAATGTTGTTGGGATGGAAGAATCGTCTCCTTTTGCAAAGGCCAGCATAGAAACTGTATGGTTTGTGAAATCGGCTCAGGTCCCTTTAGCATTTTCCTGACGGACAACACCAGAGTCACGACATGGTTCTCTCTGATGTCCACAGGACTGCCCCACAGTCATGGAGAATGTTAGCCTGGAACCATGGGCCCTGTTGTCCTTTGGGGAATGTTGGAGAGGCTCTGTGCACTTGGGCGCGCGGTTGCAGACCCACCTCATACCCTCATAAGTCTATCTACACTTACTCACACCATGCCAATGAACCAACCTAAGGGTTCCAGGAACATGACCCCCAGGGTTGACCCGGTCGCCTCCTGGGCAGGCTCAACCCTGGAATATACACTACCGTTCAAAAGATCGGGGTCACCTAGACAATTTCATGTTTTCCATGAATACTCACACACTATTATTCAACAGTTTTCAGCTGTGCTAACCTAATTGCACAATGGTTTCCTCATCATCAATTTGCATTTTAACACGATTACTTAAAACAATGTACCATTAGAACACAGGAGGGATGGTTGCTGGAAGTGGGCCTCTGTACACCTATGTCGATTATCTAACAAAAATCTGCCGTTTCCAGCTAGAATAGTCATTCACCATATTAACAACGTCTAGACTCTATTTCTGATTAATTTAATTTTATCTTGATTGAAAAAAACTAATTTTTTAAGGACATTTCTAAGTGACCCCAAGTTTTGAACGGAAGTGTATATTGGCCTCTTCTTACATGTGTTTGTTTGTATATATTTATTATGAATATCATGTTGTATAGGGCTAAGAGATTGTGACTTTACATTGCAATGACCGCCTCGATTACCAAAGTGTTGGAGCTTAGGAATGTTATTGGTAGTGATGGTGCTTTTCTCACCGTTTAGAAATGTAACGTGAAACTATTTGTTATTATGGAGGGACATTGTTGTGTTTCTCAAGACATGGACGAGAACAAAGTTTTGATTAACCTAGGTTTTGGTACATTTTTTAAGGATTATCACAAAATGGTTGACTATTACCCACAAAAAAAATCAAATTCTGATGTATAAGCCCTGAATATGACACAGACAGTGTGGTACATATGCTGGCATTTGCTTAGCACCTGACTTCTTTTTAGATTGCACAAGTAGAATTTCACTTGCTCATGACAAGCACTACCTCCGATTAAGCCATCCTTCAAACTTCTCTCTCACACACACACACACACACACACACACACACACACACACACACACACACACACACACACACACACACACACACACACACACACACACACACACACACACACACACACACACACACACACACACACACAGGTTCAGAACAGTTTGATTATTTATTTCCTGATAGTTGTTGAAAGGTTGTAAACATCGACTACACCAGTACTAGATGTGTTGCCAGGGAGGAGAAATAGTACCTCTGATGGCCTGTCTATGATCTAGTTTCAAGGCTGGAGTGAGACACATTGGAGGCACTTCAAGGTTTGGTGATTTCCACTGATGCAGGACTTTTGTTACATGGCATCCCACACAAATGCCTTCATTAGGACGTCCACCCAGTGCCCACGTTGGGCAATCCTTGCAAGCCGTCCACGGTTAACTTCTCCTGTCCTGAGTTAAGGCAACCATCTCCATATGTCCGAATGGGCTCTTCTGTCTTGGAATATTGGAATTCAAGCCCCAATCAGAGCTGTCCTGGACTAGGGTCAGTGGCTGTTTAGGATAGTGGGGGGGGGGGGGGGGGGGGGTTGTACATGGTTCTGGTTGTACCAGAACCATGTACATGTACCATGGGACTGTACCAGAACACTCACTGGTGTTCTGGTACAGGTCTGGTCTACTGGTTGAATTCTTTATTATATTATTGATTTTCATGCTTTGTTCAGTTTGGTAGTGCATGGCCGTTGTAGCAGTTGGTTTGTTAGGGTTAAAAGACTTTGGATTTTGGATTCCTTTGGATTCCTTTGGATTGTTCGGGGGTTATGCTAAAAGCACGACTTTAAACGCCATAGGAATCAGTATTTTTCTTCCCTGCTATGCTTATATTTGCACGCGTCATCAGTTATTTTTGGAATCTCTTAACAAATTTTACAGTTGCATGAAATATTCATATATTATCAGCTTAATAAAATATTCACTGCACATATTGACCTGGGCTGACGCCTCAGCATTCCATTAAGCTGTGGTGAAACTACATTTCTGCTTCCTAACCCCTCTGGGGGCTCCCACTCCGACAGGTTATCGAATAGGGAAAGGAGAGGGCTATGCAGACATGGAGTACGGCATGATGGTCTCGATGGGAGCTGTGACGGAGTCCACTGTGGTGATTACGATCGTCCACGACTGTCAGGTCAGTGTTTCATCTTTAAGTCTTTTCAGATTTTCCCAAATGTAAACTAGAGGCCGTCTGTGAGCACTGGTACCAGCCGGGTGTTGACTAGCGTTGTGGGGCTTGTCTTCACAGGTTGTGGACTTCTCAGAGGAACTGGTCGAACCGCACGACCTCACTGTGGACTACATCCTCACCCCCACTAGGGTCATCAAGACCGACTGCCTCCTCCCCAAACCCGAGGGGATCATCTGGGCAAAGGTAGTCGCAATTGTTATCCACACGATGTGTAATTCTATGTCTGACCGCTAGAGGGCAGTCAGCTCCTTCCAAAGCACAATGAACGTGAGTCCAACGCTGGCCCTCCTACCATAATCTCTCCCTCCCGAAATTATAGCCACAGAATTGTGGAGGACAATGAATACCAGCTTCATGTATCAACTACCACGGTTGGAAATCACTCTGATTTTGGGATGTATGGCGTGGTTTCAAAAATCGAGCCGGCAGTAGAAAATATAATTTATTGATTTAAATAACATCATGATGCGAATCGGACAACATGAAATGCAGACGATACAAATGTTTTGCTTTTCTCAAGGGTTTGACGATCCACAATCATCAGAGGTGTAAAAGAACAATATGATCCAGAGCGGATCGACATTTTATTTTATAGATTTATCTTTAATGTATTTTACACAATGTAGTGTGACTCTTGAGTTGTCTACGTGTGTCCCTTGAGACGTCTCAGTGAACCGGACACAGTGACCTTCCAGGCAGGAAGGCCATGTCTGCTCATCAAAGGCCCTGCGTGGCAGCAGGCTGGGCTCTGCCGGGGCCGGTGGAAGTACGGGTCAGAAAGGACCACGCTATAAACAATGGCGGCATATATCCTTTACAGCCCCGGCCACTATCAAAGTCCTCCCGCTCCCTGTTTAAAGAATGAAGGAGCACTCTCTATTTTTACCTGCAGGGAAAGTGAAAAATTCCACTGACTAGACGCATGTGTAGTCTCAGCTGCCCCGTCAAGAAGAGGGGGGGAAAGAAGAGCTGTGTCTGGTTGTTGGTTCATATTTTTGATATCATTTTGTTATGGTTTTATTGTGTTTCCATCGTTTTTAATAATGCGTTTTAAAAAAAACATGGAGGGAGGTCCATGGTGCGTTTCTCGTAGCATGCTTTAATAAAAAAAAGTCCAATATCCCTTCACATGTTCCCTTCACACCAAGCATTAGGTCGTTACATAGCATGGATCCCCTGCGGGGCTGGCTAGCGGCTGCTAGTGCCCAGTGAGCCCATACCCTTCTCTGTCCCCAGCTCAACAAGTACATGCTGGAGAAGATCCCCGTCCTGAAGAAGCTGCGGGCCCTGGAGCTTGCGGCCGGCAAGGAGGTGGTCCTGGGGCCCGAGCCCCCCGTGGAGCCCGGGAGGGGCCCCAGAGGCGGAGACCCCCAGGGCGACGGCCTGAAGCCCCGGAGGAATGGCAGGCCGCGGCCGCGGCGGAACACCCAGCGGGACTCCGACGGGGAGCCCAGACGGGAGGGCCCCGGGCGGGACGGCCCCGGGGGCAACGAGGAGGCCGTGCCGAGGCCCCGACGCCGGCCGGCTCGGGTGCGGAGGGAAGGGGGCCGAGGGGACAACCAGGCCAACGGCAGCGAGGAGGGCCGGGAGAAAGGGAGAGGGGAGCGCCGGGGACGGAGCTGGAGGGGCAGCGCGGGAGAGGGCGGGAGGAAGGGGAAAGAGGGGGAGGAGGGGGAGGAGGGCATGGAGGGCGACCACGGCCCCCCGTCCAACGTGACCACGGTGTATCTGGGGGGCATCCCCGCAGGCCTGCGGGTCAGCGAGTTGAAGACGGCGCTGCGGGAGAAGGAGGCGCTCCCGCTGAGGCTCACCTGGCAGGGGGCTCAGCACCGGGCCTTCCTGGACTACGGGGACCCCAACGCCGCAGACCAGGCCATGGAGGCCCTCCAGGGGCTCTCCCTGAACGGCCAGAGCCTGCATGCCGAGCTGGCCAAGAACCAGCGGGGGGGCCGGAGGGCTGGCCCCTCCAGGAGCCGACCCCGGTCCAGGCCGGACTCCGGCACCAAGGCCGAGCCCAACGAGGATTCTGGGGAGCCTCAGAAGGAGGTGGTGGTGGAGTAGACGGAGGTCCCCTCTGGGTTCTGGGGTTGGGGGGATAAACAGGTGTTTTGTAGGACTCGTGTTATCTGAGCCTCTGTATTAACTGCCAATTGTGATAGGTATAACAAACTGATTGTGCATTTCAGCGTTGCTTTAGAGTTATGTTGGCTTATTAGCAGTGTTTTCGTTTCGACTCGCCGACACGCACGTGGACCTGTTGGTCTGCGTGTGTGCATCTTTGGGCAGAGTTGTCATATTTTTTTCCCCTTCTTTAAAGTGTTTTAATACATTGTGTTAGGACCGTGCGTGACTGAGTGGAGTTAAGTTCTTAGTCACGCCGGGGATAACTGTTGAGATAAGCTAATCCGAACGGCCGAAATTGAGCAAATAACAGAGAAAAAACCCAGACTTCTCCATCCATTTCTGAGATTGAAGGAGTGTTATTAGTGTATATATATTTATATATACTAAATAACGACCTTCTAACAACTGTTTTTGGCTCTTGACTGAAATATTGATAGGTCTTGCATGTAAAACAATGTTGTGTATTGTAAACATATGCATTATTTTGTATTCTAATTAAACATTTACGAACTTCAAAAGAAATATTTTCTGTTTTCATTTTCTGACTATCCACTTAATTGGATATATGAATTGCTTTGAGGCGGGATTCAACCGTATTTAACGTATTTGACATCTTGAGATAAACGTATTTAGCAAGTGCGTTGGTACTCAAATCCCACATTCAGTTCTGACTTCTGTTGCTGCTCCGGTAAGCCTCCACCCATTGGTAGCCCGTAGGGAGGGCATGGAGGACATATCTTCTGCACATTTTGAAATGAATCCAGAGGCTGGACCGAATGGATTGCACTCAATTTCCCTTCCTGAATAAAATCATAAGACTATTGCTTTTGGTTAACCAAACATGAGGTACACATTTTATAATGACAAAGTATATAAAATGAAAGGGACATTATTAAAGGTTGTGCATTAACTACTCCACCGTCCACCCTATTCGATGCATTTAATTACCGTTCATAGCGAGGTCAATAAACAGTTTTCAAATAGTTCAGAGAGACAAGAGGAAAGAGACACCAGACCAGAGGAGTCAGAGAGACACCAGAGGGAAAAGAGACCAACCAAAACCAGAGGAGAGAGAAAAGCGAAGACAGGAGACACGCTTGCAGCAGTTCCTTAAGAAAATCTTAAATTCAGTTGTATTAATAAAATGCTTATTTGTCAGCCTTGTCCTACCCATTAAGGTACAATGGTTTGGTTTAACACCATTAGTCCTGTCCCACCAAATGTGCTCAAGCCAAGCCATTAGTTAAGGTCTTGTGCGGATTTGAACCGCATCTCCAAATCTCAACAGCAGTGACATTTAGCAGAGCTTCCATTTTGTCTGTGGGCTCCAAACTCTCTGGTGGTATTGGTTAACAGGGGAGATGGTGTCAAATGGATCTGCTTTGAATCCGCCTACGAGGAGATCCGCTCACAATTCCAACTAATCAGATTGGATTACAGCACTCGTATTGAGCCCCCGAACCAAACGATTTCATTGCACTGTTTATGCACTGCCGCTTGACATTTCGTAGATTGCAGCGTGTGTACCCTGCCTGCTCTGCATGCCTGCTTGGCCGCTGCGTTGTCTTGTCCCAGTAAGGCCTGGCCCACGCTGAAGGATGAGAACATTGCCTGTCTGCTTCCAAAGAGCAGAGCCCACAGGCTTTTTATGGACCTGTCATCCAGGCCAGGCCGGGGAACAGCTGGAGTGCCCCGCAGCCGGAATCTCACCCCCTCGACCGCGGCCAGAGCCCTGCGCCTCAGCTAATGGTCATCATTTGGTTAATGCGCGCTCCCATGTTCAGCGCGTCTTTACGCTATAGCCCACCTGTGCACGCTGGACTATTCATCCAAGTGGGATCTGGATCCTGGGGTCAGACAGTGGTCATGCTGGGAGATAATGAGGCTAAACACACAATGCAAAACATGTCATGGATAAAGGATTTCTTTTTTCCGGAAAACTTTTGGTAGATGGGAATTGATTAAGTAGGCTATAGGCGCGTCTCGGTGGGACAATGTGACCAAGACAGTGAATTATTCGTATGGTGGTAAAATAAAGGCAATACATTTCTGCCTACTGGGTTCCTGCAAGGGCACACCTGTCGATTCTAGTTAAAGGATCATCTTTTCAGTCAGAAAATTACATTTAAAGGAATTATATGTGATGTAAAATGCATGCGTAATCTTTTTGCCGCCTAATATACATGGTCTTGCCGATGACATTTACACTTAAGACCTCGAAAATAAATGAAGAAAACTGTTTTAAATTAAGCAGTACACTGTAGTCTTTTCGTTGACGTGGTTTTAATGAATACTATCTGTGTAAGGGCTTGTCTATTTGCTCATTTATTTAACTTTCATGCACCTCCATACATGAGATCACATTTTTTTTTAAATAAATGTGTTTCGAAAGTTTCATTGGTATTGCATTAGGCTGTGTTAAATATATTTGATCCCACTAGTTTCTATATCTTTGCCTTGGAGATGTATAGGCCTAAACATTTGCAGGATTATGAAGATGGAAAGAAAAATATTGAATAAATAGGCAACGGCTATATACAAAATAATCGTTGCTGACTGTTCATGAATATACGCCCCACATGGACAAGGCCTTTGAATTGTTGACGCTTAGTTGGAAAATACATTCTAATTAGAAACGGAGACTGTATTTGAGTTTTACACATTTTTATTTCATGTCTACATCAATGAATTATAATTATTAATATGGGTTTTAAATCAAATTGTAATGTTAGGTCTATTTGCATCAATAGGCAGGGCCAGCCATGTGCCAATAGTGTAAAAGCACAGTCGCTACAATGTGTATTGGCGTTTTTATTTTCCTTCTGTGTCACCGCCAAAAACACAGACCTGAGTCTTTGGGTTTCATCATGTCATGAGCCCATAGTTGAGAGACAGGAATCAGTCGGATAATGTGAAGATTGAGTTTTACTCCGTAGACTAAACTGCATACCACAAATCCTTACCTTCATAGTGTGTTTTTGCATAGACTGAAAAAATTGCATAGACTGGCCTGTCCTAAAGACCCTCTAATATTAATGATCCTAACATATACTTACAGTGCTGAAAAAAACGGCCGTCTACATACAACAAAGACAACGTAACAGTGCTTACATTATTTCTTTGATTTTCATTTTAAAACAAATAAGTAAGCGTTCTGACAAATATTGCCAATAAAGCATATATTCTTGGTCAACTCGCCTAAAGTTAGAATATATAGGCGTAGAAAATAAATAAAACGTTGCGCTAATAGGTTATATTCTAAAAAGTGCCTTCATCTTTTTACACAATATATGATGTCCGATAGTAACTGTTCATTGCACTTTCTTTTTTTTACGCTGCTTTTGAATCCAAAATACTCAATGCAGTCGGCCTAAAAAAAAGTACATATTCTAAAGATAAAGGGAAATGTGCATTTACATGGATTGGAGGATCCTATACATCTGACGCGTGGAGAGTGGTATTCATCCGCCAGCAGAACTAGTACCAAACGGCAGCTGGACCCACTTTCTACCATCGGACGGGTGGATCATTATGTGTGTGTGTGTGTGTGTGTGTGTGTGTGTGTGTGTGTGTGTGTGTGTGTGTGTGTGTGTGTGTGTGTGGGTGGGTGTGGGTGTGTGTGTGTGTGTGTGTGTGTGTGTGTGTGTGTGTGTGTGTGTGTGTGTGTGTGTGCGTGTGTTAGCGCAGTGCCAGTCTGTTTTCTGAACTACGTGGGGAATAGGAGAGTCCAGAAAACAGTACACAAGTAGTCCAGTCCGTTTTCCACAAGTTGTTTATCACAGTGTGCGTTTTCCTGGACGTGGGGAGGGAGGGGGGCGTGTTTTTTGGTAGTTTTTTTCTCAGAGAATTGTCTTTTTCCACTTCAATTCCTGCTGCTGGTTAAGTCTGCCTTGGCTTTAAAATCAATTATGGTCCGCGGAATGGCCGCTGTCCCGTTACATGACGCAGGGCTTGATGTCCTGGTAGGAGACCTGCTGGTGGTGGTAGTAGGAGCCGCTGCTCGGAGAGTGCATGGCTGAGGACGTCATGGCGTTGAACGAGAACACGAACTCCTTTCGGTCACACATGCTGGGGGACTGGGAATGGTACCGAGGAATACCTGAAGAGAGAAGAGAAAACGCGTTTTTACATTGTTTTGTTCGATTGTATAGGCCTAAATACAAATACTGGAAATCTGGAAGATGGTTAGAAAGGAAATGACGCACAGGCACCTTATTAAGAGATAGGCGCACAACTATGGCCTATTCAATCAGTATTTGTGTTACCATTTAGACTGCAGCCTCCATGTAGGCCTGATAATCAACGTCTCCTAAACACCTCTAGGACATGGGGCCTATGCTGGATTATTTAATAAACGCAGCAGACCAATACAGACAACAAACAAATAATAAGCATAAACTAAAAAACAATAATACACGCCTACAGAGATTAAGACGGCGACAAAGGTATAAAATATAACTGTTAATTGCGGATTATAAGGGTCTATATTTGTTTTACTCTTGTTTTTACTAATTTTATTTTAAAACATGACTGCTCATTGAACTAACATACAATTAATCTGATGAGGTTTAATCATTTTTTATTCACTTTACTGTGAATAAACTACCCGTTGGGTTTAACGGTATAAAACACGCAAGTTTAATAGCCTACTTAATCCTACTTTTCCCTTAAAATGTGTGTCGTCCAGATTCTACGGCCCTTGAGCAATCCCATCGCTTTTATTTTTCAATCCTGCTGCTGGTTCTCGGACCCCATACCATATGAACACCATATGACTTGGTCCAAATTGACTGGAAGCGGTCTGTAAAGGGGTTGGATAGCCCATAATTGAGAGTGGTCTGCTTGCACGCTAATCCCGAAGGGCCCCACGGAGCCCTGGGGCCCGGCTGCCTGGCTCCACCCGCCTCCGAGAGGGCCTGACGGCGATGTGTGCGTCCGAGTATAAAACTGTCTGAAGGGTTCTCTGGGTGAATAAAAGCCGCCGATTTGGATCTATTGAGAAGCTTTTCACTCAACCATTCAGTTCAGTTAATATTAAAACAAATAGCGAAACGCCAACACAGCCTGTGTGTAGCACACTGAATGGGGTTTCTTCAGTAGGCCTATGTAACACACTGAATTGGTTTTCTTGAGTATGTAACACATTGAATGCTGTTTCTTCAGTATGCAACACATTGAATGGTGTGTCTTCAGTAACACACTGAATGGGGTTTCTAAGTATGTGACTCACTGAACTTGGCTTATTCGGTATATGTAGCCTAACACACTGAACTGGGTTTATTGAGTTCAGTGTGTTGGACCCACTTTATACCATCGGACGGGTGGATCATTATGTGTGTGTGTGTGTGTGAACTGGGTTTCTTCAGTATGTAACACTGTTTTTATTAAAAGGAGAATGCAGCGTTTTTTTCTATAATTGCTTACTGTTAGAATAGGCTATATCAGGCTGCAATTAAATGTGTGTTGTGCTACACAACCCGTTGACATGCGACAAAGTGGAGGACATTTGTAATTCCCTTGGTTAAAACTTGTCTTTAAAATAACTGAATAAGGTTTACGCAAAATACTACGTTTTCTTTTGCTCAATGTTTTGGTTATCAATGAAAGGTTTTTCACTGACGTTATTTAATCCTAAACGTTTGTCAAAGTAGGCCTTTTTTATATCACAATTTAATCTCACACTCTATAGTAAATAGTCAATATTTTTTTTACACTCATTCCCTCGATCCACCTGTAATTTGAGATTAAGGATGATTAAGGATGATTAAGGATTATTGATCGTCCGCCCATACCTTGTAGATCCGTACTGTGGCCGTTCTGGTGGAGATAAGGCTGCTCTATGGAGTGAGCTGGCAGGCTTGGCTGCAGCGGGTTCGTCCCGGGGTTACACGGAGACAACGGCTGCTGCTTGATGTAAGAGCCTCCGTTATTAAGCGAGGCCGAGGGGTTGGGCGCCCAGGCCGAGGCTGAGCTGGAGTACACGGAGTGGGGGTCCATCACTCCCCCGCCGTTAAGCAGCGGGGATCCGGAATTGTCGTGGTGGGAATAGTCACCCCCGGTGGATCCCGTGCAGCTGCCCATGTAGGAATGCCCGCTGTTGGCTGACAAGTGGGACATTGAGTGTCCGGACAGACCCATGCCCTCCATGTTACCTGCCAAATGTCCGTTCATCATCCCGATCCCGCTGTCCAGGGACAGGCTGTTTGGCGGGCAAGAGAGGCCTCCAC
>NC_044061.1:22932490-22942490 GCF_902167405.1 Gadus morhua | reverse complement strand
TTTAAGCATATTAAACTATCTATAATATACTATACATATCTATAGCCATTTATTTGCGTTTTATTATTGTTATTTCGACATTTTCAGAAAGTGACTAGTCCGCATTATCAAAAAAAGAAACGTCAGAGACAATTGAACCGCCGCGACACGCGTCACGACACTGCCCATTGGCGTTGTCCCTTTAATTGAAAACAGTATAGTGTCCGAGTAGGTATCCCTTCATCACTTTCCATGGCGCTGTAGGTGGCCATGTATATTTTTGTTTAAGTGGTGTTTATGTGAACAAGAAAGAAGGGGGATTGCTTGCAGACCACTGATTGCGCGCGCTGGATCGCCCCGTGGATGTGAGCTGTGTGGTTGATGGTCGCCACCCTTTCAACTAATCAACAGCAAGGAGAACGACGCACGACGACTTTTTAATTTTCTTGGCAGGATTTCACAATTAACCCCCCTCCCCGCGCCCTTCTCTCATGAGCGCAAAGGAAGATTGTGTTGGCACGGTGCCCTTTAAAATACTGTGTAACGTGTGGCCACTTGTAGGCACAATTAACTGTACACATTGGCCGTATTAATAGCATGTTATGCGTAATCACAAATGCGTTTGATCGCAATGCATGCGCCCTGGCCCGCGTTCTACAGCATTGTGCAATAGGCTGCCACCTGAATTTGATTAGGCTTACATTTGTAAATGGCCCTAAAAATATAAGTTATAATTGTCAGAAACAAATCAATTATCTTTATGGTACTCATGTAAATAGTTATTGACGTTATATTGAAAATTTCAGTAAAGTGGCTGTAATGGCAAGGGCGTTTCTAAATTAGTGTTGACGTTTTGGTCATTGTGTTGTGTTGTTATAACCCCTTGGAGTTTATCAAACGAGGAATTTAAACTGTCATTACTCTTTATGGTGGCTGTATTTTTGCCTTGTTTTGATTGTTTATTGCCTTTTCCTGTTCCTCTTTTTAAATAGCATTTTGACTTGTTAATTTTCCTCCAGAATTAAATTAATATAGACTATAATTGTGCACGGCCAGTAGGCTAATAATAGCAATAGAATAATGTGCTTTTATTATAGAACATTCGATTCTAGATCGACGTTTTAAATTTCAGTTGACTCTAATAAATTTAGAGATTAAAAAAAGTGTAAATTGTATACAATTGAATCCTACTTATAAAGAAAACAACAAACTAAACTACTGTACAAAAGACGGCAATAAACGCATCTATCGATCTATCTCTATCCATCTATCCATCTATCCATCTATCCATCTATCTATCTATCTATCTATCTATCTATCTATCTATCTATCTATCTATCTATCTATCTATCTATCTATCTATCTATCTATCTATCTATCTATCTATCTATCTATCTATCTATCTATCTATCTATCTATATCTATATTAATTGTTCTACACTGGGCCTATCGTTCATTGTAGGCCTACTTGCAGTCGTCTATCTGAATGATGTAATACTTGTGAAGCGTAGGCACCAATAATAACATGTCGGCCTATAGGAAGACATCATTCCGCTCATCCAGGGTGGTCACCATCCCGGGAGTTATATTGTGCATAAGACGTTGTTAAAACCGCATTCCGAGGCAAACTTGGCATAGCTTGGATAGGCCTGCTGCTCAGACGTCAAACCCTGCTGTAGTTACAGTCAAACGAAACATGCGCAAACTTCCAGTCTCCAAAATAGGCAACCTTATACCATATAATTTAATTTATGCGTTCAGCTCATGAAATGCTAAAATAAGTTATTATATAAAAAGGCTATTAGCATTGGACAATAGATATATAGCTTATTTGGGGCGAAGATATATATATAGCTTAATATAAGGGCGAAACAGCCTATGCAATTCAAATGTATAGGCTACGGTAAACCTTTCGCCAAAACAAAGTAAAGCCTATTTCAAATGGACAGTAATGTTTTATTGACAAAGTCCATAATGATGCAGTAGTATGCAGGGGGAAATATTTGATTTATATTTGCTTTCAAACGATAATAATAATAATATTGTCCATTTAATAACATTATTGTTTGCTATTCAAACTTTTTTCTCAATGGAAAATATATAGCCTGAAACATAACCTATAATTACTTCTTTCATTATGGTTTTAGGAAATACAAAGTTTGTTAAGTATTTATGTTTTTTTATTTTTATTGCACCAGCCAACTAAATACATAATGCCATATAAATGGTCTTTAAGATGGTCCAATATCACACTGTTTTAATACGGATATATAACTATTATGGGAATATATTGAACCAGAGTAATGTCAACAAAGTACTTTTATTTAAATGAGTCATGCTGAAGACCTTTGATAATAATGATTATTTACTAACAAGCATAATCTTTTAGATGGCAGACTAGCCATACTTTTTATTATCCCATTGCAACACAGATTGTGCATCATTTGCATCAAACATATCTTCCTTTATCTACAAGCAGCATTCCAGCCACAGGTCCCCTATTGTAGCTGTGCCGTTCCCGACAAAGACAGATAAAGTTGGCTTGGGAGATGTCTCCCTAAAGCTGCACACAGCAGCCCCACGCACAGGTGCACGCTCCCACCTTTACCCTGCGCACAATCCCCAATTCATCAGGCATGGGCTGGAGCCATCGCAATCCCTGCACTGTCATCTGGTTTTCAGTCTCCCCAGTCTCTCTCTCTCCCTCTCTTCAGTTCTCACTGGCCCGTTCCCCAGTGTGTGCTCTGGGCTGATTCAGCATCCCCCCCCCCCCCCCCCCCCACACCGCGACCGGGAACATGCCCTGGTCTCAGACCATGCCCCCCCCCCCCCCCCCCCCTCCTCCCCCCGTCCTCCCCGGCTACAGAAACCGCAGAGGGCCGGTCCACAGCGGTCTGCCTCTGAAGCAGACGAGCGAAGACGTCAATAGCTGAAGAGCTGAAGCAGAACGACCACAGCTGGGAAGAAGACGACAGCGGGGGGGGGGGGCCGCGCCAGACGCGGGCCGCCACTGGCTCGGGGCGCAGGTCAGCTCCTTTGATAGGGGCCTGGATGGCCGTTTGATGGGCACGCATCAGGCGACAGGGGTTTGTGCATGTGTGTTTACGTAACGGCCATGTTGTTTATCACCCCGGCCCACCTACCCCCTTTTTCCCTCCGCCACTGAAGGGGGATTTTCCTGTGGCGGCGAGCTCCCTCGGAAAAAGCAATTAAGAATTCCCAAACAGTGAACAACAATGGGGGATATCGCTTTTTTTTTTCGTTTGCAATGCACGTCTCATGTCCCCTTGCAGTTCTCTTTTACGTCTGGGATGCGATGCCTATTTTTAATCCGCACAGAACCCAACCCACCCTCAGACAAAACCACAAATTGAACTGAGAGGAGTAGTCTTGAACCGGTGGATGAGTGGGCTCTGGTAATTGCCTATTGTGGAACTTGAAGCTGCTCAGTGCTGCCATAAACAGCTCTGTTAGGTCACAACATGATACCCGCGCGCTCCGGCGCTGTACAGTCAGGTTTAAAACCAGAGCATATCCTCATTGTCTGTGGGAATCTATAGCCCCGGCCGTGGTCGGAATCAGTCCGGAATGCCTTGGATGGTTACTGGATTCCCCCGTAATGCCGGGACTCTCCGCAACGGAAGGCTAGGGTGGGAAAAAGGCCGAGAGCATTTCCTGAGCACTGGGGGGGTCCCAGTCAAGCATCGCACACCGTGGGCATCATGTGACAAGCATCTTGCCAGGCTTTAGCCTGTGATCCCGGGTGGAGCATTGGAGAGAGAGAGAGAGAGAGATGGAAGAGAGACCAGAGCAGTCCATGAGGGTCTGGAGTGAGGCTGGAACCCATGCTACTAGGTGGGCGAACATTACCCCGGGCCGAAGATGAAATGCTTTCCAATTGCAGGACGCGAAGCATCGCTGTGGAGCCAAACAAGTCCACAAACAATCGATTATTGTACCCAATGTCTACGCTGTACGGTCATCATCGGCCTGTGTGCGGACCTGCAGGGCTGAGTGCGTGTCGACTGTATGACCGTTGCTAGCCGTCCACTGCTGGGCTACCGTGCTTGTGTCCTGTGCGTTAGTGCCGTGAGGAGCTGGGGAGGAACCGGAGTGCCTAGCTGTCAGGAGGCTTCACGTGTCCACCTGTTGCCGGCCTCTTTCCGCTGGTCTGCTCTGTAACAATGGCGCTGGGAAAGCAGTAGAGCAGCAAGGTGACAGCGCAGAGATTGATGCTGGATTGTGTTTGGCCCGTCTTCTTCAGATGGGGGGGGGGGGGGGGGGGGGGGGGGGGGGTCCAGGCAGAGGAAGTAACAGTCCCCACATCCCACACCCCCCACCCCTCTTCCCTTCACTCCCCCCACCCCGAACTGCCCTACACTAATGCAGGCTTCATGGGGCAGGCATATAAAAGAGATCTCACTTTCTGAAATTTCCAATCGGCTCAATAGGCAGCTTGGCAGGTAACGTGTAAACAGGGTTTTCACGAGTTGTAAATCAGTTCACCACTTCATGAGCCAGCAGTAAATGTGATTAATGACATTCCCTCCAGCCGCTGGAGGGGGCGTAGAGGAGAGGAGCCTCTCATTTGTATCGCATGCCCGCTCTCGCTCGAGGGCAAAGCCGAAATTCAGCCTCATCAGAACGGCCTATAATTTCCATTTTCGCTAAAGAGCGGGGCGGCCATAAACGCCGATCCATCGCCACGGTTACCCGTGTGATGGAGAGCGATGGCGTTCGTCCGGGGCCCGACGTCGCGTCTTCTGTTTTTTTTTTTTCTTCTTAACTTTCTGTTTCTCTTTCTTCTTCCCTTCCAGGTCGCGTCGGCCGGGGACTTGTGACTGGCGCCCACAGGAAGCTGGGAATTCTGTACAGAAGAGAGGATGTCTGAAGGGGAGACATACTGTCCTGTGCCCCCCCCCCCCCCCCCTCCCCTCACCTCCCCCCCCCCCCTCCTCTTCATGTGACCCCTGACCCCTTGGCGTGTTTATATCAGACCATGGAAGTGAGAAGTAGTGATGAGTCACCCTGGCTCTGTGTTTACACTCTAGAGTCACGCAAGGAAGGAAATCAGCCACGGTCTGCTAAAAGCGGCGAGGTGAGAGAAAATAGCTGCAGACTAGCCCCCCCCCCCACACACACACCCCTCAAGCCCCCCAACACACACGCACAACCCTCCAGCCCCCCCCCCCCCCCCCAACCAAGTTCAGGATACTCGTCCATGTCTGAATTTATTTACTGCCGGCCATGCGGCAAGGAATTGTTTAGCAACAACAAAACTGAAATGTTTGTAAGCTAGTAAATTGTTGTCCAGAAATAGGCGGAGTGGTTATCAGACTCCTGGGACTAGTCTGCTTATAAGAGGTGGTCAGCTTTGTGTTTCTTCAGACGCTTACCTCACTTTTAACCCTCAATAAAACTAGCAGATTTAGCTAAGGCCCCAGATGGACAAATTGTTATCCTCATAAACTACATGGGAAATTCATAAATATATTGTAAACTCACATTGCTTAGAAAGTATTAAACTATTTGTGTTTTTTAACTCCATTACCTACGCTTTTGAATCAAATAAAACCTTAAAATATATTTCCATCTGTTTTTGGTCAACTTTGTGTTATATTTATTATTATTAAATTGATATTTATGTTATTTTTACAAACAGGATTGCTTTACTATATATTTCAGATGTATTTTTTTTCCTTTTTTTTTTTCTTATTTGTACTACCTTCCACCATATTTTCTAAAATATTGTCATGGTTCCTTGGGACACATTAATCTCTGTAAGGCTTTGTTGACTCATTAGAATTGATGGGAAGAATTTAAGGTTATTTTAACAAAATAAAATCCTAATCCAATCATAATTAAAATGTCGTAATTCTGGGGCAAAGAAATATTGACTCAGGTGTTTTAAAGATAATAATATATCTAATATATTATTATATAAATCTTATGAATAATGTTGTCAAGATGTACAGTCGTTAAAACGTACATTTTATTTAAAGGTCTACTTTGTCTTTTGTAACAAGTAATGTTATAAAAGTAAGCATGGCGCTATTTGAGGATTTGAAACTTTACTGCTGTATAATTAGTCCCAGTAATTAAACTATAACGTTCTGGTTTGATAGCAAACTTCAGCCATCGACACTAAGTGCCTATTTGCATCCATGTTTTCATATACATCTCCATGGTTATGTCAGTATCCCTGTAACTAAAGGTGTATTTCGGGTTGACTGCGACGCATCTCCTTGGCTTACAGTTGTTTGCAATGCGACAACGGTGCTTACATCACATGAACAGGTGTCCTCTTACACACCCACACACGTAAACACCAGAACACAAACACACACCTGCACCTCATTGCACTCACACACAAACACACACACACACACACAAACACACACACACACACACACACACATACACACACCACACACACACACACACACACCAAAACCACACACCACAACACACACACACACACACACACACACACACACACACACACACACTTAGACGCGGCCGTGTGCTGGCAATGAGAGAGTCAGAAAGCTCTTGTTTTGGCCGATCTCTCTTCAATTGGGAGACCCTTCCTGGTCTTTGATTGATAGTTGTGTTTATCACCGTATTATTAAGTAATCAGGCTCACCACAGCTGGAGCTCAAACTCCTTAATTCCAGCAAAAGCAATCAGCGTTCATGCTAATTACAGGCTTGGAAAAGTGTTTATTTTTGCGAATTCGCTAAAATATAGTTGTCTGTGCTCTCTGCGAGAGCGCTGATTCCTTTTTTCCCCCAGTATGTTCTCCCTCGAACAGATCTTAGTCACCTTCGGCGTTCATCTCTCAGAGACCATGCGTAACACCATATCATAACAAAGGCGAGCTCCACAGGGAGAGAGAGAAGAGAGAGAGAGAGAGAGAGAGAGAGAGAGAGAGAGAGAGAGAGAGAGAGGAAGAGAGAGAGAGAGAGAGAGAGAGAGAGAGAGAGAGAGAGAGAGAGAGAGTGGGTAAACTACATTGCCTATGCACAATGACAACCACCACCTTATATCGGCGATGCATGATGCATTTATCTATGTTTTTGTCTTGTGCCATTGCCAAACACACAAGATGACGGCCTTTGTTTAGCCTATAATATCAAGGTTTATAATATGTGATGATGGAGTATCATCATCAAGTGGGCTTCCTCTCTCTCTCTCTCTCCTCTTCCCTCTCTCTCTCTCTCTCTCTCTCTCTCTCTCTTTCCTCTCTCTCCTCTCTCTCTCTCTCCCTCCCTTTCTCTCTCTCTCTCTCTCTCTCCTCTCTCTCTGTCTCTCTCTCTCTTTCTCTTTCCCTTGACTCAGGATAGAGGGTGAGGCAGGTGTGTCTGCTCCGGAGCCAAGCTTGGAGGAGGCAGAGTGGCCGGGCTGCTGAGTGTGTTCTGACTGGAGACAGAGAGCTCTGTGGCACACTATAGGCATGCTTCTTAGAGCCAGGGTTAATGTGATGAATGTCTATTTAGTAATGGACCATGTATTAAGCTGGAAGGGCTCTTTTAAAAGCTCCAGTCCGCACTGTTGCTATGGGCAATTTAATTTAGGAATCAATCAGGTGGCAGATGTTTCATGTTGGATTGGACATCTCTCTCTCTTACTCTCCTTTGCCACTCCCTCTCTCTCTCTCTTCTCCTCTCTCTCTCTCTCTTCTCTCTCTCTCTCTCTCTCTCTCTCTCTCTCTCTCTCTCTCTCTCTCTCTCTCTCTCTCTCTCTTTCTTTATCTCTCTCGCTCTCCCGCTCTCTCTTTCTCTCTCTCTCTCTCTCTCTCTCTCTCTCTCTCTCTCTCTCTCTCTCTCTCTCTCTCTCTCTCTCTCTCTCTCTCTCTCCTCTCTCTCTCTCTCTCTCTCTCTCTCTCTCTCTCTTTATCTATCTGTTCCTTTTATCTGAAAAAAAACAGACTGGTTCACTGGTTTGCTTTGCATATATTTATACAAAAGAGTATTTTTCCCTTTATCAAGTATAGTTAGTAAAAGGACTACATCCAAAAAACAAATAACTGTTAAACTCAAACAATTCAAATTAAATCTATTGGTGGAGATCTCTTCACCATAAGACTTTGAAAAAGAAGTGCTATACTTTCTTCAAATAATATATGTAATACTTTCCGGAAAGAGGGTTTGGCTTGAAACGTTAAAAGTATATTTTGATATCGTATATTCTTTAAAGCATTGATACCTCACTGTAAAATAAGCACCAAATATTTTATATTACCATTGACGTGCCATTCTGTTATGCTTAGTCTATTCCATGTTTGTGTGCAGCATTTGTATACACGAACGAAAGTCACATTTTATAAGATTGAGCCGCTCTCAGTGAGTGGGTGGGGGACTTTCAGGACTCAGAACACTCAGTATCGGAGTTCTGTCCACTCTAACCGGCCGCGTGATGGCCTTGGTTAGCGTAGCCCGGCTGGCTGGCTGGGTGGCGGGAGTGGGAGGGGTTTCCAAGGATTGATAGTACGAATCTTGTCAACAAGAAGACAAGAATCTTTTTGTTGGCCAGCATTTTTTATCTGTATTTATTTTGCATCAGTTATAGGATGGGATTTTATTAATACAAATTATTAATGAAATCGCTATCGATCAGCATTTATTACAGATATGTCCAGGTTATTTTGTGCTATGCTAGTAGAAATTTCTACTTTGTTTCCCTCCCCCCTAACACACGCACACATACACACAAACAAACACAAACACACACACAGACACACACCACACACACACACACACACCACACACACACACACACACACACACACACACACACACACACACACACACACACACACACACACCCACACACACACACAGACAAGCAAACACACATACTCTCACACATCCATCTTCCATATTTTCCTGAAAGGGAGTAGCAAATCGATGTTTATACCGCTGTCGTATATTATGGCAGCATGCAGACATTTTCCCTGGTTTTCCTACCACAGACAGGAGAAAGCACAATTTAACTGAAGGCAATGACAGAGATCTGTAATATTTACGTTTCTAGGTTAAGTGGCTAAGCCTCATAAGATATTCTTCTTTGGTAGTAGGGAAAAATAATTAGCATAAACAAGCCCTTGTCTCTAAATTAAAAGTTTCACCTCATGCTAAATGAGCGACGTCACACATATTGTCATATAAAGTTGTGCAAAAAGTTACAAATAAAAAACTCACAGAAACGAATATGCACACACAGCACGCTATTAGCGCTGTGTGGACGAGGAAAAGGAAATAATAAAATAATTAATAATACTTCAATGCTCGAACAAAAATGAAATAAAATGAGCAAAAGATCAGAACTTAACGCAGGGCTTTTCTCAGGCACACACGCACCTCCTCATTAACACACTTCCCGGCGCTCCCTCGCGTGAGGATCCTCATGGCTTCACGGCAGAGAGGTGCTCCCCGCCTTATTACAGGTGTCAGGAAGGACGGGCACGTGGTTTCACTTTGACATGCGATGCTAAATCCCGGGAATCAATCCTAAATGACACATATGGGATACACAAAGCGCGGCTTTCCCTGTGATTCCCGTTGGTTGTGGTTTGCAGATGAAAGATGGTAAAATAAATACATCTGCAGTGGGGAGGCCGCTCTCTTGGGTCCCACGTTGGGGCGGCCTTAATGGAATACATGCTGACATGAAGGGCCCCCCCCCCCCCCCCCCCCCAGCCCCCCGGACCCCCATACGGTTGCCGTGGATACACTGATGAACCTTTTTGTAGTTCTGTCAAAAAGTCTCACGTTCTTTTTCGGCGGGCCCCGTTTTTTTTTTTTTTTTTCGTGATGGATATTGTCTCGGATGTGTGTGTTGTGGTTTCTGTTACGGCGAAAAAGGGGGGCAGCTGCCTCGCAAGTGGTCTGAAAAGTCATTAGAAGAAGGAAGGAAAAAGGAACCCCTGTTCCTCATCACGCAGGCTGCTATTTAAATCCATGGTTCTGGCCCCGGTTCCTTTAGTGCTCTGAATCTGAGCAGTATCCCATGGCTTGTG
>NC_044061.1:22914990-22922490 GCF_902167405.1 Gadus morhua | reverse complement strand
ACTCGCTTATTTCACACACGTTTTATATATATATATATATATATATATATATATATGAATTGCACTTCCTATTCATCGGAAATGCCCAAATCGATTAAATGTCACATATTTCAAATAAACTATAGCACACATAGGCTAAATTGAATTAAGACAAATCTAAAATAAAAAATGTTGGTAACAAGGTTCGAAGCCAAATACATTTTCAGAACTTAAAGGACAAAGATACAACTCTCAAGAAAAACCAAAACCTGGGGAAAAACCCTTTAAAAATATCCTGAGAGGGACAATAGCGTTTTCATGTTTTCTTATATCGTGAATAAACCTCCAACCACACATTCTTACGCCGCACTCACCGCTGTGGACGCGGGGAGTGGACTGCGGACGTTCCTTCGGGGCCCTCACAATAACACGCAGCCTGAATGAAACATGTGCAGGCAGGGAACACACACAGGGCTCCGGAGGGGCTGCGGGTGGTGTTGGTGGGCTGGGCGGGTGTGGGGTCTCCAGTGTAAACAACAACGACATGATTTTATTTTCCTCTTTTTTCGCCAGCGCTCTGTTCTCGCTCGTTCCTCGCTCGCTCCATCTTTCCCCGTTGCGCTTCTTCTTTGTACGCAGAAAACGTAAAGCAAATGACGCCGGATATTGGGAGACTTGGTGTACTTTTATAAAGCGATAATAATATATTAATAATGCGCCATACATTTTTGTCCTTCCAGTTCATGCACTCTATTCGTCCATCTGTTAAACAAAAAAGCTACAGTTTAATAAATCAAATTGCAGTCAATACTAAGCCGTAAAGGCTCCAAGAAGATTTGCTGATTCAAACTATTTAATTTTAAATAATTGTTTTCTGTGAGGCAGTGATATAACCACCATAAAAACTCGCTTTGTTTGGACCTGGTTATCTGTTTCCAGATAAGTCTCCCCCACACAGGCTCAGCTCGAGCCAAAGGCCTACGCACCGCAACCAATGAAGAAGAACCACTCATAATTTTTTTTCATTTTCTTCTTCATTCCTTTTTATTTCCGTCATTTATACCTATTTTTGTATCCATCTCCCCCATAAATACTTTAATTGTTTGTTTGAATTGTACCCTATGTTTTAAAGAACTTGTTTAATTATCCCATATCGTCCCAATCATCCAAGGTAGGAAATGAGCAAATCTCAATAATGAAATACCCAATATTTGTTTATTAGTAATATTTTACTGTATATCGATGTACCAGCATACTCTCACACATTCTCAAATTAACCTGAAAGCTTCCTACATCGTTGTTGAATCTCCAGGTATCTCCATGGAAACAGTGGTTGAATGTCCTGTCTAACACCTTCGGGGCCATGGGTCTCTCTCGGCCTCCATCCCTCGTTCCTGGTGGCACGCTGGGAGATTACAGACCTCAGAGCTGCCACCTGATCACAGGGTACAGACCTCGCCCAGGGACATGTGATACCCTTATCCCATCCTGTTATTGTCTCCTAAGTGGCTCTAATTAGCCGTAAAGATAGGTCGTTTAATTGTTACCCCCGCGTCATGTACATCGCAGCCTTTCATTTCACGTGACTCAGATGACAATCAAAACCTAACGCGTGCAGAGTAAAATGCCCCCATTAAAGGGATTCCAGTTGGGATATTTAAAAAATATACACAATTTCGGAATATTCCGAGAAGGTATTTTCAGCCCGGAAACACACTCGGTCTCTCTCTCTCTCTCTCTCTCTCTCTCTCTCTCTCTCTCTCTCTCTCTCTCTCTCTCTCTCTCTCTCTCTCTCTCTCTCTCTCTCTCTCTCTCTCTCTCTCTGTCTCTCTCTCCCATTCACTCTTTCTGTCTCTCACCCGTTCTCTCCCCCTCTATCTCTCTCCCTCCCGCACTTTCTCTCTCCCTCCCCCTCTTTTTCTCTCTCCTCTCACTAGCTCTCTCACTAGCTCTCCCCCTCTCTCTCTCTCTCTCTCTCTCTCCCCCCCCCCCCCCTCCCTCCCTCTGGTCCGGTGAACTTGGCGCCGGTGTTGATGGACATTGTTGTGTGTCAGGCAGCAGGAGTCGGTACAGCAGAGCCAGCTGCCGGGGCTCACGGCCGGGCCTCTAATTAAAACAGTGGAAAATGAGATAACTCCAGAGATCCATCATGGCCGCCACTGGCCGTCACAGCGCTCGGGGCTGCCACCCACTGTATGTTTACACCAGGGCCACTCGCCCCGCGCTGCTCTCAGGGTGTTTTTAGAGTCCCGGCCTGATTTCTCTAATGGGCCGAGAGGTTTTTCTACCCTCGTTCCACCCCGCGCCTCCACTGCTAACCCGGACCCCCCCCCCGTCCCCTTCCACCGCCAGCACCACCACCACCAGCTCCACCGCCTCCGCCTCCCCAGACTCTCTCTCATCTCTCTCTCTCATCCCCCCTTACTCTCTCTCGCTCTCTCATCTCTCCTCCTCTCTCTCTCTCTCTCTCCTCTCTCTCTCTCCTCTCTCTCTCTCTCTCCCCCCTCTCTCCCCTCTCTCTCTCTCTCTCTCTCTCTTCTCTCTCTCTCATCTCTCTCTCATCTCGTCCTTCTCTCTCTCTCTCTCTCTCCCTCCCTCCCTCCCTCTCTCTCTCGCTTCTCTCTCTCTCTCTCTCTCTCTCTCTCTCTCTCTCTCTCTCTCCTCTCTCTCTCTTCCCCCCCCTCTCTCTCTCTCTCTCTCTCTCCCCCCTTCTCTCTCTCTCCTCATCTCTCTCTCTCTCTCCTCTCTCTCTCTCTCTCTCT
The DNA here is from genome assembly GCF_902167405.1 of Gadus morhua. NCBI lineage: Eukaryota > Metazoa > Chordata > Actinopteri > Gadiformes > Gadidae > Gadus > Gadus morhua. The sequence continues at coordinate 22,919,749 of NC_044061.1, read as the reverse complement.
CTCTCTCTCTCTCTCTCCTCTCTCTCTCTCTCTCTCTCTCTCTCCTCTCTCTCTCTCTCTCTCTCTCTCTCTCTCTCTCTCTCCCTCTCTCTCTCTCTCTCGCTCTCTCTCTCTCTCTCTCTCTCTCTCTCCTCTCTCTCTCTCTCTCTCTCTCTCTCTCTCTCTCTCTCTCTCTCTCTCTCCCTCTCTCTCCCACCTTCTCCAAGTGCTCCTGAGGGGGTTGACAGGGGCGTGGGCTGGCAAAGTTCCAGCCTCCCCCCCTCCACCCAACCCCTTTCCTTGTACACCCCCAAACCCCCAGCCCCCCAAACACACACCTCCTTCTATCCCTCCCTCCCCCCCTCCCACTCTCCCCTGTCTCCCCCCCCCCCCCCTCTCCTCGTTAGCCCCTCATTTATTAGCCTCTAATGGAACCTCGGAGCACCGTGGTGAAGTCATGCTCTGGCACGTACGCCCGGCATTTCTTCCCTTCTTTTTTTCCCTTTCTACTTTTCCGCTACATCCTCATTCTGTTATTCAGTCTCCGTTCGTACCTCGCTGTTTCCATCATGGCCGCCCCCCCCCCCCCCCCCCCCCACCCCCCGTCCATCTCTGACTGTGAGGTGAAACCTGGGCGAGAACAGCGTGACCTGTTGCCACAGACTGTGTGTGTGTGGTTGTGTGTGTGTGTGTGTGTGTGTGTGTGTGCCGTCCCAAGGAATTAAAGAGGCACTATGTTGGGCCTCATGTATGTGTAGATGCAGTGTGGCTTCACTGCTAAAGGAGTTGATAGTAAGTAGAAGTGTGTGTGTGTGTGTGTGTGTGTGTGTGTGTGTGTGTGGTGTGTGTGTGTGTGTGTGTGTGTGTGTGTGTTTGTTTGTGTGTGTTGTGTGGTGTGTTTGCGTGTGTGTGTATGTGTGTTTTTGTGTTTGTCTGTGCGTGTGTGTGTGTGTGTGTGTGTCTGCATGTGTGTGCACATACATGTGTGTTTGTGTGTGTGTGTGTGTGTTTGTGTGTGTGTGTTTGTGTGTTAATGTATGGCCGCATGTGTGTGTACATACATGTGTGTGTGTGTGTGTGTGTGTGTCTGTGTGTGTGTGTGTGTGTATGTATGTGTCTGCGTGTGTCTGTGTGTGTCTGTGTTCGTGCTGGTGTGCATACGTAATGTACGCAACGTGTTTGTGTGTCTGTTTAGAAAGATTCAAAACACACAGTCGTCGTCGTCGTCCCCCCCCCCCCGCCGCCCCCTATCCTCCCTCCGTGTGTTCCAAACCCGTTGTCCTTTGGTTCACCTCCCGTGATTTTTCAACTCCTCAATTGAATCACTCTGCTGGTCCGGGTCGACTCCTGGGCAGGTGCTGGCCGGGGCTTGGGATGAGGCTTAGTGAAGGGCAGAGCGTTTCCCTGCGCCAGCTTGGCAGCCTGCAGCATGGCGTGCCTCAGACAAGGTCGGGGCCGCCTTTCGCGTGAAGGAGGGCATGTGGGTCTGCGAGCGGGGTCTGGAGCCCGACACGGTCAGCCGATCATTTATGGGAAATGTGCTTGGAGTGGTGCCGGCACCCCTTCACACAATGGCCCTCTTTGACAGCTGCCATTTAAAACAGAAGAAAACCACTGTTGTGATTAGAGTCAAGGAATAGCAGTCTTCATTCTCGCCGAATAGCGGCAGAGTGTTAGCAGATCTCTCCCCCCAGAACCTCCCCATGCCAGGGCCGCTAATGACCCTAAAGCCTCTTCCTAGAGGCCCTGCCAGTATGTGGGACTGGGGGATCTATCTCCCTGACAGGAGGAACAGCGCGCTCACGTTAGCGGGAAAGACTAGCTATCGGCTTGGGGGAACACTTCTTGTATTGTGTACAGATGTATTGAACACTGGGGATTTGCTTTGCTGTTTGACTTGGTTTCTTTCCGTGAGTCTGATACTGATCTCATGATTAACTGCCTCGCCCTGTGTGTTGTTGAGGGAGAACAGAAACTCTGGCCGTCAGCATATCTCCTCATCACAACCATATTAGCACCCTTGTGTTGACTTGTGGTTGTTGTGCATGTTATTTAAGGCCTTATTAACCATGAACCTAAATATTTATTTCAGTACAAGGGAGGAGTTTGGAGGTATTATCAAGGCTATAATCTAACGTACAAAACTCTGTAGAAGGTTCCAAGAAGATCCGAAAATGTATTGAAAAGGGATTCATTCAAAGTGCAGGCATGACATGACCCCTATGTATTTCGTGCTTTGTGTGTGTGTGTGTGTGTGTGTGTGTGTGTGTGTGTGTGTGTGTGTGTGTGTGTGTGTGTGTGTGGTGTGTTGTGTGTGTGTGTGTGTGTGTGTGTGTTTCTCCGTGTATGTGTGTATGTTCCTCACACATTAGAGACCACACACCTAAACAGTAATGTGTGTGTTGTGTGTGTGTGTGTGTGTGTGTGTGTGTGTGTGTGTGTGTGTGTGTGTGTGTGTGTGTGTGGTGTGTGTGTGTGTGTGTGTGTTTGTGTGCGTGTGTGTGTGTGTGTGTGTGTGTGTGTGTGTGTGTGTGTGTGTGCTTGTGTGTGAGTGTGTGTTGTGAAAACAGCCTCATTGATTCTGCCGGCAGCGCCGCATGTTTTAGGCTCATGACAAACCTTACAAGGCCACACTGTGTGTGTAAATGGATCACTGTTTTTATTCCCACTTCAGAGGCCTGTGAACCGTAGCTGGTCATCAGCCTTTCGTCTGTCTGTACCCCATTTAGAAATCAGGCAGGGATCATTACAGCCCTCTCTCTCTCCCCCCCTCCCTCTCCTCTCTCTCTCTCTCTCTCTCTCTCTCCCTCCCTCTCTCTCTCCTCTCTCTCTCTCTCTCCCTCCCTCTCTCTCCCCACTCTCTCTCACTTACTCTCTCCCTCTCTCTCCCCCCCGTTTTCTCTCTCATTTTCTTGCTCGCTCCCCCCCTACCGTACCTAATTCTGTAGCGAAGGGCTCTCTCTCTCTCTCTCTCTCTCTCTCTCTCTCTCTCTCTCTCTCTCTCTCTCTCTCTCTCTCTCTCTCTCTCTCTCTCTCTCAGACATCAACAGATGTCAAATTACTCTACAATTAGCCCAATGGGCCCCATGGCAGCGTTGCATTGTGTGCTTTCCCTAAAAGAGGGGTTTGCTGGATCCTGGCTTTTGATTTCTATGAGATGACAAGTCATCCATCAAACCGCCCTCGCTAGCATCGTTACTCCAAACTGCTTCATGTCTCTCATTCACCCCCTCACTCCTCACTACACTTCAACAACCCCAAGGCTCTCCCTCTCATCCTGCTCCCTCTCGCCTCTCTTCTCTTGACCTCACTTCTCATACCCCCCTACCTAACTCTACCGCCTCCAGACACCGTCTGCACCTCAACCCACCGTCCAACCCACCTCCACCCTCTCCCCACCCCCACCCAACCCTACAGAGCCACCTCCCCTCACCCACAAACCTCCACCCACCCACCCACCCATCCACCAACAAACCTTCACCCATCCACCCAACATCCCAACTCAACCTAACCACCTCCACCCATAACCCTAACCCTAACCCCATCCCAATCACCCACCCTAGTCTCCACCTAACCATCCCCATCCACCCACAAACCTCCACCCATCCACCTCCACCTCAACCTACTCACCCCCACCCAAACACCCAGCCAACCCCTCCCCACCTCCACCTACCCACCCCCACCCACCAACCTACCTCCACCCATCAACCAACCTCCAACCCCCCCCCCCATCCACCCTCTCCCCACCCAGCTCCGCCTCCACCCACCCATCCCCTCTCCACGGCCAGCATGTCCTCCCCCCCTGTCACTCTCTGTCAGGGGGAGGGGGGTCAGTGCTGGGGTGGGCAGGGAGGAGAAGCAGGAGTGTAAACAGGGGGGAGAGATCAAGAGCCTTTTACACCCCGCATAAATATTTGCAGAAATGTGGCCTGGAACACGAGGAACACACATGAAGGGTGAGAGAGAGAGAGAGAGAGAGAGAGAGAGAGAGAGAGAGAGAGAGAGAGAGAGAGAGAGAGAGAGAGAGAGAGAGAGAGAGAGAGAGAGAGAGAGAGGAAGGAGAAGAGAGAGGAGAGAGAGAGAGGGAGAGAGAGAGAGAGGAGAGAGAAGAGAGAAGAGAGAGAAAGAGGGAGAGGAGAGAGAGAGAGAGAGAGGAGAGAGAGAGGGAGAGAGAGAGGAGAGAGAGAGAGAGGAGAGAGAGAGAGAGGAGAGAGAGAGAGAGAGAGAGAGAGAGCCCTTCGCTACAATCAAACTTCAGAGATTTAAGACGTGCACATGCGTCTGACACGCAATGCATGCGGTCTCACTCATGCACGTATACACACATGCAGACTTGTCTGTGCAAACGCGTTTATGGCCTTCTCATTCCCCTCTATGTTATCGTACTTATGTTTATTTACACAGCCATGACAAATATTAGATGCTGTTGAGGATTATTAGCTTTGTTATCAACGGCAGTAGTCATAGTAGTCATAGTAGGAGGATGAGGAGGAACATGAAGAGGAGTGTTTGCGGGTCGTTTTAGTTTAGTTTCCGAAGACAGAAAATGAAATGTATTCCTAGTACACTTGATTGAATGCATGAGAACAGAGGTAGCCACACACACAGCTGGATTACACATTGCCTCATGCGCACATGCACACAAACACACACGCACACACAAACACACTCACACAAACACATGCACTTCTCACACATGCATACACACACACACCAAACACACACACACACACACACACACACACACACACACACACACACACACACACACACACACCAC
>NC_044061.1:22908115-22914890 GCF_902167405.1 Gadus morhua | reverse complement strand
ACACACACAAATGCTTGCATTCACACAAAAACACACATATACACACACTGACACACACACATTACCAAAAGGTCACATATTTGCACGCATACAGAAACAACCACACACGCATACACACTCACTCATACACATTTAAACATGCACACGAAACAATGACATACATGGCTTGAGCAGTGTAGTGAAGATGTTGATCGTGGTTAGTTTTTGAAGCAACTTTAAAAACCTGTGGCGTCTGGACTGTGATGAGATGCAGCAGCTATGACCCTGTCCAACATCTCAACTCTCTGGTGACTATTCCAGCCCCACAACTCCCATCCGACCACACACACACACACACGCACACACACACACACACACACACAGACACACACACACACACACACACACACACACACACACACACACACACACACACACACACACACACACGCACACGCACACGCACACACACACACACACACACACACAAAAGCACACACACACACACACACACACACACACACGCACACGCACACGCAAACGCACAGACACACACATACACTTACACACTCACACACACACACACACACACACACACACACACACACACACACACACACACACACACACACACGCACACATACATACACATGCACATAAATAAACACACATTTCACACACATGCTGAAACAAACACACACACAAGCACAAACACATGCACACACACAGGCACACACTTACAGACACACACATGAACACATCATACTGTTCTATTTTGGAGACTATCTTTGACTTAAAAGGGTGACTAACGAACAGAGAATGACGCACAGCCCACGTAGCGAGCCGCTGGGACACAGCAGTCGGGGAGGAGACTCTGGAGCCCAGGCCAGGAGAGAGAGGAAGCACTCAAAAAAGAGGAGGAAAAATACAGAAACTGACAACAATAGAGAGCGAAACACAGTGTGGATGAGAGAGAGAGCGGGGGAGATAGAGGGCAGTAAAGAGAGTGAGAGAGAGAGAGATGAGAGAAGGAGACAGAGAGGGACAGAGAGAAATAGAGTCTGGGAGAGAGAGAGAGAGAGAGGGAGAGGAGAGAGTGAGAGAGAGAGAGAGAGAGAGAGAGAGAGAGAGAGAGAGAGAGAGAGAGAGAGAGAGAGAGAGAGAGAGAGAGAGAGAGAGAGAGAGAGACAGGGGAATAGATAGGTCTTGAAAGCAGCCAGATGCCGTGAGTAGCCAGGCCTGTCTGCCTATCTCTTCTTTACAGCTCTAGAAGGCCTGGGAGAGGTTTTATAGAAGCCATCACTCAGATTCCACTCTTGTTTTTTTCCCCATCTCTGGATTCCCGAGGCCTTGTTTCCATCGCTGTGTCTATATATAGATTACAAAAATACAAACTTCGCGGAAACAGTGATAATGAATTTCGAACGCAGGATTAGCAACGCGTCCGATCCATTATCTTCGTCTCGAGCTCTCAAATGTCCTCAAGATGACCTGTTGGGAGGAACCACTGATCTCCGACCTTAATATAAAATATCACGTTTCACCAGAGTCATCGTTTTCATGGAATACGATCATGATCAGAAATTAAAACATGCGCAGCAGATGTATGGCTTAGTATGATCTTAATATAGTCCCGAACAGAACATCGCCCTTCTAGTTCAACTCTGAGTGACAGCCCTCTGCTTTTGTGGAGCAGCGAAGCACTGAGCGAGGGTTTCACTGCTACGCGATCCACCCTAACGAATGTCACCCCCACCCACCCCCACCTACCCCCACCCACCCCCACTCACTCCCACAGCCCCCACCCTTGTCCAAGAGGGGGAGGAGGGGGGGGGAGGAGGAGGAGGAATAGGAGGAGGCCTGGCTTTCAACCGAGCTTCGTCTGCCGGCAGAACCACCTCCACCACCAGCCCCACCACCACCACCACCACCACCAGGGATGGACCACACAACCCGCCCAGAGCAGCACAACTATGGGAGAGCTCATAACCCTGGGACCCATAGAATCCAACACCACAAGAAGCCAAGATGACGACAGCCCCCCTCCCCCCCCCCCAAACCCCAACCCCGACCACCACCCCCTCCTCCTCCTCCTCCTCCTCCTCCTCCGCCCTACCCAGCCTCCCAGGACTGTTTTAGCCAAATCGTGTGCTGTCAACTGACAGACAGATGCATCAATTATGCCCATTTAGTTGAGCAGATAGGTGAAAGGGCAACAGGCACACCGAAGAGTCTCTCTCCATGATGGCTGGGCCAGGCACTCTGTCTGCGCTCTCCATGGGTGCGGGTTTGGCCGTGCGTGTGTGTGTGTGTGTGTGTGTGTGTGTGTGTGTGTGTGTGTGTGTGTGTGTGTGTGTGTGTGTGTGTGTGTGTGTGTGTGTGTGTGTGTGTGTGTGAGAGAAAGACAGATAGAGAAAGAAGGGGTGGGGACGAAACAAGCAAGATCAGAGAAAAAAGCAATCTCACTGTAGTTTATCGATTATGTTATATATTTTTTATTTGTCTCTCTTTCTCTGTCTCTCTGCTCACTCAAACACATTTTTAGATATACGTCTAGATTTGTTTATAGATTTTTTGTTTTACTAATATTAACCATGGATTCTTTTACTATTTTATAGGTATAGAGGCTAATAATAATAAAATAATAATAATAATAATAATAATAATAATAATATTAGCCTGATCATTATTCAAATTGTAGGCCTATTAATTATAACAATTTAATTTAATGTATGCTCGTCTATATTAGTTTACATTTATAAACACTTAATTGATATACAACCAATACTATAATAAATCCGAGGGCCCTTGAATGTCGATTGACGCCATCTAGAGGTACTTTGTGCTTCCGGACAAGAGTTCGCTGGAAGGACGGGAACGCGTGTGAAGGAACAGGCATGGGAGAGAGCGGAATAAATGGAGAGAGAATGGGAGAGAGAAAGGTAGAGGGCGATAGATATAGAGAGTGAGAGAGAAAGTGAGAGAGAGAATTTGCATACGACATCACGTTTTATTGCACTTTTCCAATATTTTTTAAATCTTCACATTCATGTTGTGCAATTTAGAATTTTTTACTATTAGAGATATTAATGTTAACCCTAAATCTATTATTTTTTTCTTTGATTAATTTACTTGTTTTCACAATGCAAACGATTTCCCCCGTTATTATATTTTAAATGGTATGAATTTAGGCTATATTGAGGGAGTGGAGAAAATGCCGCAAGGGTGAAAGATATAGACAGAGAGGATGAGGAAGAGAGAGAGAGAGAGAGAGAGAGAGAGAGAGAGAGAGAGAGAGAGAGAGAGAGAGAGAGAGAGAGAGAGAGAGAGAGAGAGAGAGAGAGAGAGAGAGAGAGAGAGAGAGCGACAAATAGCAATCGTAGGACTTCAATCGAAAAACAATAAATAAACTGACAACTTCGCCCAACAAAATATCGATATGTCTGGATACAATTATCAGAGCACAATTCACAGAATTCATGAAAAGTTAAGTTAAGAAGTGTTCGTCAAATACGATACATTATATATATTTGAGCCACCGACACTCTAGAACACCATGTTGACCATAGTTCATTTGTTTTGACTTAATTTGATCCAAAAATATCAGCTTTTCGATCGAATTAATTGCCTGTAACATATTGCACAACAACATATTATGTTGTGTTATGTCATAATAGGACAACCCGTGTTCCCTTGTGAACTGGACTATTTATTTACCCGTTGAAGGCCATGACATAGTTACTATTTAGTCATGGTTTATAATCTCATAATTTTCAAAAGAACACAACCGCCTGGCAATTCTTTGTATCCTTTTATTTCCGTGGAGGTACAACTTGGGCCTTCTGTTCAAACTTCCCTCGGTGAAACAGATCCCCTCGGAGCGTCGCCGGTACTTGGAACCACCAGTCCGAACATGCATCACCCACGACACTCATCTCCGTTTACTGCTTAGGACCTGCAGTTCTCTCCGCGGTGCCCGTGTGTGTTTACGCCCCCAGAAAGGTTATTGGCGCCTTGGCTCGAGAGGGTAAAATTATGGGGTAGTCCACGGAGGCTTCTGGGAGCCCTCACCAGAGACGGCCTCCGTGGGGGCCAGAAATCGGCCCGGAAATGTATGGCTTTGTGAGGATTAGGTTCAAGGATTTGTATCTGGACTCAGCTGTCATGTTCGTCCGATTTAGTAACTTGTTGTATTAGTGAAATCAATCAACACTATCATCTCTGATTCGGTACATTTACACAATATGTTTTTGGAGGCCCGGGTAACAGCCTCTTTAATGTCATTTTTTGGTCCTTCAAAATAAAGAAAATAAATCCAAAGCTATAGAACCAGATACCTTATTTAAACTTAATGGAAAAGGAAAAAATATTAGGAAGAAGATCATGGAATGGGAAATAGATAGATAAATTGCAATAAAATATTGCAAAGGCCTATAGGCTGTAAGCTAAAGTCTATTCAGGCTGAGGAATAAACACAGACTGGCCTGTGGTCGTCACTTGGAGAAAATACCTAAGCCTCACATTTTTTCTGATTCTTTGAACGGCCGAGACTTTACTAATATTTAATAATATGCCTAGCCTCAATTTTATACAAGAAACAATATAGTACATACATAATGAAATTGAAAAACGTATATCTAATGCAGTCTACTACGTAAATGATACAAACTGTGATGTTCTGAACACACTGCTGTTTACTTAACTGGACTTTATTTCTGTTCAAACTCTAGGCTCTGTTTCACGGGTCAGGACAACAGATCAGACATCTATCCGTCACTCTCAGCGAGCCTGTCACTGGAACACAGCACCACACCACGGTCGTGCTGCGGAGCGGAAGCGGGCCACGTCTCACAGCCTATAGCGGTGTAAGATGCCCCCGCTTCAAAAGGAGCGTGAGTCACCAGATTAACGAGCCTTCCTGTCCCGTCTGCTTGCTGTCTCGGCACCTTTTTCCGCATAGGAACTGTAAGCTTGGATTAGTGTGTGTGTGTATGTGTGTGTGTGTGTGTGTGTGTCTGTTTGGTTGAGTGTGCATTTGGGCTTGTGTGTGCATATGTGCGTGCATGTGTGTGCATGTGTGTGTGGGTGTGTGTGTGTGTGTGTGTGCATGTGTGTGTGTGTGTGTGTGTGTGTGTGTGTGTGTGTGTGTGTGTGTGTGTGTGTGTGTGTGTGTGGGTGTGTGTGCATGTGCCCGTTTGTGTGTGTCGCTGTATGTGTATGTTTGTATCCGCATTTGCCTGTGCATTTGTGTTTGGGTGTGTGTGTGTGTGTGTGTATGTGTGTGTATCTGCATGTACATGTGTGCTTTTGTGTGCATGTGCGTATGTGAATGTGTGTGCGGGGGGGGGGGGGGGGGGGGGTTATGGGGAAGGGCCCTACGTGAGAGCCAAACGGACACAGCCCTCGGCTGCAGTATCAATCCTGTCAAATCAAACAATAGATGGCGCCCGTCCAAACCCCACGCAAGTTGGCAGAAAATATGTGAAGAACTCTGTCTTTTGAATCGTTTCTCTGTGTTCCTTTGAAGTGGGCAGGGAGGCCTCCGTCGGTGACTCAAGCCTCATCCGCTCTGTGATTGGAGGAGTTATTGTGACTGGAGGGCAGCTTGTTGGCTGTGGATCTTAACGCCTGGCCGTGGAACATGAGACCGCGTTTGACCTGCGTTGTCCCACCTTATGTGTGAACATGAAGAGGTTAACATGCACAGCTTCCCCTTGTGATAACCCCAGTTGTATTCAGTTTTATGTTTTCATGTTAACATAAGTTATTGGAATTGACTGGTTATTATTCATATTATTATTATATAATTGCGGTATAATACAATTTTATTGTTATTCTCATTAATATTATTATTATTGTAGTAGGAGAAGTAGTACTAGTAGTAGTAGTATTAGTAGTAGTAGCAGTAATAGTAGTAATTGTACTAGTAGTAGTAGTAGTTGCAGTAGTTTTAGTGGTGCAAAGTCAATAAATGACCACTGCAAGGACATATTATTCATAATAAAAAGGCTCTCCGTAAGTTTGTGTGTTTGTTTGTGTACGTACGCTTGTGTGTGCGTGTGCACGTGCAGGGTTATGTGTGTGTCCATGCACTGCTGAGAACCAGCGTCCCTGCCAGCGTCGGGGTCGCGACCCCGGGCAGAGAGCGGGACGTTCTCATGTGGCCGCAGGAAGGACAGAGTCTGTGTTGTTCTTCCCCTCTACCTGACAGCCATATTTCACTGCTCCGTCGTGACCTTCACCAGCACACCAACCCCACCGACAGGCAAGTGCCCCCCGCGCCGGCCTCCACCTCCCTCCGGGCCCCCGAGACCCGCGGCCACCTCCGACGAGGGCCCCAGACCTGACCCTGTTATCTCGGGGGCTTTCTGGAGGAACCCACCGGGCCCCCTTCGTAGCCGTCTGGAGCAGCTCTTCCTGTGCTCCTTTCCCTGACCCAGCTCCGTGCTCAGACCCTGACCCCCGTCGCCGCTGCTGTCCCCCCCAACCTAGCGGTACCCCGGGTCAGGGAGGTCGACCTCCCTGAACTCTGGACACGAAAAGTGACCAATCATAACTCATTAGAAGCCCGAACCCCCCCCCCCCCCCCCACTGCAATCCTCAGCCGGCCCAACCCTGGAACTGACCCCCCCCCTCCCACCTTTAAAAAAACTATTTCCAGCAAAGTACTTGACTTGATTTAGACGTTTCTTTTGTTTGCCAAACGCCTATTTCTCCTATCTCCTGAACTCTACCGAAGTCCAGCGTAACAGCTGTAACTCTTAGATTCTTACTCAACACACACACACACACAGAC
>NC_044061.1:22893115-22905615 GCF_902167405.1 Gadus morhua | reverse complement strand
CAGTACGTGTGTGTCTTTTCGTCTACTCGTCTCCAAAATGGCGCCAGGCGTCGTGCATGTTCCTCCGGCTTCACTTCAGCTCTTGGCAGAAGAGCAGCCGTGTACTTAGGCTCCCCTTCCTGTTTGTATTTACCCAGCCCTCGCAGTTGTCCTCAGAGGGCAGTGTGCGCCGAGCGTCAGAGAGCTGCGGGGCCTCTCACACGGAGCCCCTACGTCGGAGGCCGGATCCCCGCGGGACTCCGGTCCGGCGCCGTGCCAGCTTGTTGTTCCTCCGTTGCTCCACGCTGCTCCTCCCTGACCTGCGGCGTGACTCTGCCCGGTGGGGGGAACCCTGTCGATGGGGCGTGCACTAGCGTGCATGCAGTTCTGCCTTGCCCTGGCCCCTGTGTGGTCTCGGGCTGCGTGTGAACGTGTGTGGTCTCCCCCCCCAACCGGCCCCCCGCTCATCTGTCCGGGGCCGGCTAACGGCCTGCCCAGTGACCACGGCTGTTTACTTTACTTCTGTCTGCACCAACTGAACTCTGATCGCCTGCTTCCTCCAGCTGGGCCAAATCAGGCCCCAGCTCGGACCCTCCGCAGCCCAGGCAGAGGCCCCGGCGGACGGGGACACGGCGGCACTCGGGCCACCTCCACCGACCAGCTCCATGCTCCCTGCATCTCTCTGGTTCCTACATGGGGACTCGAGGCCCTACTGAGGACTGGAGGCATATTGTTTCTTAAGGAGCTGCCTGTAATTATCCTGTCAGGGGCCTGTCCTCATTGGCCGAGGTAATTGGTCTCTCTGAAACTCTGTCACTATAAGAAACTGCTCTGAGTCCCTTTATAAGGGGAAGCAGACAGGCTCGGGACTCATTCCCAGCCAGTCGCTAAGGTAATAGCGTCCTGCCTCGTTCGGACAAGAGAGCACTGTAACACAACACAGCCGCCCCCCATAGCGCCGAATATACCAGGTTGGTGCCGCGACGAAGGTTAGGATATTGTGTCTCTGTTGTGTATTTTATTTACGTGTACATGTCCTTGTCGTTTAGCTAGGTCACCAATGACGGCGGGCTAATGCGTGGCTATTAACCCCCAGTGGTGCTCAGCTCCGTCTCCATCCCCAGGCAGATTAGCTTTCTATTTATTAATTTCCTTATTTACAGTGCAGGTCACGGAGTTAAGCGGCCCAGTGCAGCGCTACACACAGGCCACACGATCCTACATAAATCCACTGAGTAATGAAGCAGAGACCCCAGCCTACCTGCCCCCCCACCGACGCCCCCACCCCCCACCACTCAGAGCGCCGCCTGGGGTCATTTCTCTTATTAAGGGCTGGATTGGTGTTGACTGGCTCTGTGTTTGTGTGAATACGTGTGTGTGTGTGCTTGTGTGAATACGTGTGTTTGTGTGTGTGTCTGTGGTTGTGCGTGTGTTGGTGTGTCCTCATGTGTGCGTGTTTGTGTGAGTGAGTATGTGTGTGTGTGTGTGTGTGTGTTTGTTCTGTGTGTCTGTTTGTCTGCTTGTGTGTAGATCTGTGTGTATCTGTGTTTGTCTGTGTGTGTGGGTGTGTGTATGTCAGTGTGTGTTTCTGTGTGTGTGTGTGTGTGTGTGTGTAGATCTGTGTGTGTCTGTGTCTGTGTGTGCTTCTGTGTATGTCTGTGTGTTCCTATGTGTGCATGTGTGCGTCTGCGTGTCTGTGTGTGCGTGTGCTCTCTAAGGAGCGTGCTGGACCCCAGGTCCTGTCGGGGGGGGGGGGGGGCCGCGGGGCCCAGGGGCCGACCAGGGGGATCAGGGGGGAGGCTGGTAGTGTTTAGGGCCCGTGTTTTGCCAGGGAAGCCGGGAGAAGCCCTCCAGGGTCACCCCTCCACCGCTTTACAAATTGAGCCCTGTGTCGGCAGGCGCCAGGGCAAAGCGGAATGAGCCAGCCTACTGACCTCCGACCCCGGCCCAGCCCCGGCGCAGAAGCCCCCGCAACCCAGGAGACGGCACCGGTGACCTCCGCGGGGTCAAATTCCGTCTCTTCCTCCTCCACCGAGGGCTGCAGGGGGTGCCTGGTGGCCCCCCAGCACCCATCCTGCACTCATTACATCTAATGCAGACCACTCCCAAAATAAACACGGGCGGTGGCTGGGACGGGCGCGCCGAGAGGGATGCTCAGGAGAACGGTGGGCTGCCCCCCCAGAGGCCTGATGGGCCGGGGGGGGGGGGCCAGGGCAGACAGAGACGACGACATGCTCTTCAACCTCAGGTTGAAAAAGTAGCCTTGTTGTTTTGTGAGCCATAATGCGGGTGATTGTCTGCAAAAGACACTGCTGCGAGGGCTTGCGTGAAAAAAATGAATGAATAGTACCTGATTTGTATCTTGTCTGAACACATCTTGAATTCCTGACACACTGTATCACACACACACACACACACACACACACACACACACACACACACACACACACACACACACACACACACACACACACACACGCACACACACACACACACACACACACACACACACACACACACACACACTGTATTCAATGTACCTCCTAACATTGTGTGGTCGAACTAGTCTTGTTTGCAGGATCTGGCAACACCGCCGCTGTTGACACACAGCTGTCACACTGTTGCCCGGTAACTGACAGGCCGCTGACAGGCTATTGATAAGAAGTCAGGGGTCTATGGTGAACCTGTCAAATATAGTGTCACCCTGTTCATTTCCTCTACAGCTGATTCCTCTCTCGGTGTGTGTGTGTGTGTGTGTGTGTGTGTGTGTGTGTGTGTGTGTGTGTGTGTGTGTGTGTGTGTGTGTGTGTGTGTGTGTGTGTGTGTGTGTGTGTGTGTGTGTGTGTGTGTGTGTGTGTGTGTGTGTGTGTGTGTGAAAGAGAGAGATAGAGAGTGAATGTGAGTCGTACAGATGTACTCATTGACATCAAATTATTTACCATAATTTTGTCATGTTATATAAATGTGGCTAATACACCTTCAAAAGATTTTCAAGCAAATTCTTCCAAAGAAGTCATCTCAAAACACTCAAATTGTAAGCTTGCATGTTTAATACTGAGGGTTAGTGTGTTAGTGTGTAGTGTGTTATCATTAAAATATAAAAGCTAAAATAGAAAGAACTGCTTATTTTTAGACGCTTGGGAGGTTGCCATATAAATGACTTCTGTCAGACTCCAGAAGTCAACATTGCGTTCTCATCTGTTTCTTCTCACAGTCTCTATTATCTGGAACATGCCTGCCACGCCACAGTTTATAACCAACCGCCAAATTACTGCAAATGTGTGGAATCCTGGTTTTTGTTACACCTCCAAAGTTTGCCATCTTTCATCCCTTCTTTCTTTTCATTCCTCCTTTATGACCTGTCTCTATGTGTGTGTGTGTGTGTGTGTGTGTGTGTGTGTGTGTGTGTGTGTGTGTGTGTGTGTGTGTGTGTGTGTGTGTGTGTGTGTGTGTGTGTGTGTGTGTGTGTGTGTGTGTAACCCGACCTCACATGTTCCACGTGAGGCTGAGAGACATCTGTCTGTAATGTAACATTTCCTAACATTTCATACCGAGAGGGTAATTCCTGACAGCCATGAGTCCTGTGAAAACAGATCACTGCCCCCTAACCCCAGCCCTCCCCACAGGCCACCTTCTCCCAAAACCACCCCCACCACCTCTACTACCACCGCCTCCATCACCACTACATCCACCACCTGAACCACCACCACCTCCATCAACACTACTCCAACCACCTCCACAACCCTCCATCCAGGCCTATTTGCTGGGAGCTAGCCACCGCTAGCTGCTTTTCATACATGGCTACATGCTTTCAGTTTGATTGCTTTTATCATGGATGCCATCAGGCTACTGGCTCGGGCTGGGTTGAAACCCAAGTTGAACCGGTTGAATCCTACCAGTAGGGTTATCCTGTAGGGTGCCCACTAGGCCCAAGAACCCAATTATCGGCTTCAGGGGTGGTGAGCTTCGCACGGGCTCCTATATTCTTTCAAGGGCTACGGGAGAGACATTACAGGAGACAGAGAAAGAAACAGATATAGGGAGAGACAGTCAAGTGAAATGACTATGGGCGAGCACAAATACAAACAGTAGGAGAACGGAGGAGTGAGGCCACGAATGGAAAACACTGGAAAACGGTGTGGGGAGAAAACAGGGGAGGAAAATGAGATGGAAAAGTCGGTGAACCGTGCGTGATTTAAAAACGTGTGCCAGCTTTGCAAGGCTGGTCATCCATCGTCAGCCCTCATTAAGCCCCCCCCCCCCCCCCTGCAGCGGCGAGCGCTCTGCGTGTGGCTCCATGGGAACAATTAAGAGACCGGCGGGGCTGCGGAATGATAAATGATATCAAATTACACAATCCAACAACGGATGGCTTTAGTGCGGGTTCAATCAATCTGGCCTTGTTAAAGCCCCACATGTGTGATGATGAGGGCCCCTTCTCTACTGTTAGATGCGCTGCGTAAACACAGGCCACTGCCAATGCCCAGAATGCCCAGAAAGTTCTACCCCTTATAGCCATCTGACCTGGTTAACTGCTTCGACGCTCGGGTAAAACCGCCTGTTATTTTCCAAATAGTTGCTGGTTATGGGCTGGAGGATAATGTCTGGTGGAAATCTGTGTGTGTGTGTGTGTGTGCATGTGTGTGTGTCTGTACATGTGTGTGTGTGTGTGTCTAGTTGTGTGTCTGTGTAAGTGCGTGCATGCGTGTGTGAGAGTGTGCATGCGTGCGTGTGCATGTTTGTGTGCGCGTGTCTGTGTCTGTGCGTCTGTGTGTGTGCGTGCCCGCTTGTGTCCGTGTGTCTGTGTGCATGCGTGTGCGTGTGCGTGCATGTGCGTGCAGCAGGCCGACTGGCTGTCGGTAATACACGGCGGAGTCATGCTATGGACCCCCAGGAGACAGGAGGGGGGGATGAGAATTTCCTCCACAGTCACGCCGGGCTGAGGCCGTGCCCCTGGAAACATGTCCTGCTCGGAGCCAGGAGAACTCCCAGGCTCAAGTGCTTTCCCTGGACCAACGGGGTGGGGTGTGGCGGATGGGTGTCAGACCACCACACACGTCTACCTTGGCCTCGCCCAAACCCCTGGACCTCGGGCCCTGTGTGTGTTATGTGTGTGTGTGTGTGTGTGCACGTGTGTGTGAGTGTGTGTGTGCACACACGTGTGTGTGTGTATGTGTGTGTGTGTGTGTGTGTGTGGGGGGGGGGGGAGGGGGTATGTGTGAGTGTGTTTGTGTGCGTGAGTGTGTGTATGTGTGTGTGTGTACAGCCTGTAGACACCCTTTAGCAAGATGCCTCCTTGTGCCATAAGCTTTTATTATAAAAAATATGAATTTGACATAATTTCAACAAAGCAGGTGTAGGAGTGAATAATATCGCTTTTTTTTATCTTTTGTACGTGGTCAAATAAAGCATAACGACTTTGGATATCACACATGGAGGTTGTGGAGGTTAAGGCTGAATTGGCTGAAATTAGAAAAGTCTAATAGTAGCGAACTATACTCACATACCGTCCAAAACCCGTGCTGCTCAGATGACCTCGCTGTCACTCCCCCTGACCCTGTCTATTTCTAACACCTATCATAAAGTTATATCCAGCCCTTCTCTACCGCAGTATGGTCAACGCCATTGTGCAGTGGAGCTCCGAGGGGGGTGTCCGTGGGAGAGGTCGCAGTCTGCTGGCGGAGGGTTGCTGTGGGCCTGACGGACGGGGGAGGCGGGGGGCAGTGGGCTGGTGCTGTCTCCCCTGAGGGGTCTGTGTTGTGACCTGCTGCCAAACAGACCACAAAGGTCTGTGCTGCTCCATATCTTTTAACTGCACCCTCAGCGCCTTACCGATCCCCATGACACCATGCATGCCCCCTTAAACACACACACACACACACACACACACACACACACACACACACACACACACACACACACACACACACACACACATATATATCATATATATGTGTGTGTGTGTGTGTGTGTGTGTGTGTCAAGCAAACAAACACACAAATACATAAACTCCAATTCAAGCATGCAGACACACACACACACACACTCCAATGCAAGTATGCGTATGTGTGTGTTTGCTTGCGTGCATGCTTACATAATATATGCATGCACGCAAGCAAACACACACACAAATACATACACTCAAATGCAAGTATGCACACACAAACACACACACACACACACACACACACACACACACACACACACACACACACACACACACACAAGCACACACGCACACTCACAAACACACACCAATTTACACACATACACAAAAACCCACACAGAGAAAGACATGCTTACACATGCAAGCTATCACAAACACAAAAACACATACACACACACATGCAAGCTAGCACACGCACACACACACACACACACACACGCACACGCACACGCACACACACACACACACACACACACACACACACACACACACACACAACACACACACACACACACACACACACACACACACACACACACACACACACACACAAACACACACACACAGACCCACACATACACACACATGCAAGCATGCACACACACACACAAACACACACACACAGACCCACACATACACACACATGCAAGCATGCACACACACACAAACACATACACACACAAACACACACATGCAAGCTAGCACACGCAAACACACACACACACAAACACACACACACACACACACAAACACACACACACACACACACACACACACACACACACACACACACACACACACACACACACACACACACACACACACACACACACAAATACACACATAAACAAACACAAACACACAAAAGCCTGCAAACAGTCAACGTGTTTTCTGGTGGTGTCGGCACCTGGCGGGGCTGCGCTGACCTGGCGTCGGCACAGCGGGTCTCCCTGAGCATGAATCAGACCTGCTGCTGGAGATGGATGAGTTCCTCTGACAACTTTATTACATGAAAACAACCAGTAGTTTGCAAACTATTCCATGAGAAAATCTGACTGGTGCTGAAGTTTAGACCGGTCTCTACTGTGGACCAGTCCTTTAGTTTGGACCGGAGTGGAGGACCAGTCTATACCAGAGACCGGTTCTAACTAGAGGACCGGTCCAAACTAGAGGACCAGTCTATACTAGAGACCGGTTCTAACTAGAGGACCGGTCCAAACTAGAGGACCAGTCTATACTAGAGACCGGTTCTAACTAGAGGACCGGTCCATACTAGAGGACCAGTCTATACTAGAGACCGGTTCTAACTAGAGGACCGGTCCAAACTAGAGGACCAGTCTATACTAGAGACCGGTTCTAACTAGAGGACCGGTCCATACTAGAGGACCAGTCTATACTAGAGACCGGTTCTAACTAGAGGACCGGTCCAAACTAGAGGACCGCGGCCCCCTTGTTTTGACCAGTCCTCTAGTTTGGACCGGTCCTCTAGTTTGGACCGGTCCTCTAGTTTGGACCAGTCCTCTAGTTTGGACCAGTCCTCTAGTTTGGACCAGTCCTCTAGTTTATACTAGTCCTGTAATTTATATCTGTCCTGTATTTTAGAGTAATCCTCTATACTAGTCCTCCAGTTTTTACCAGTCCTGTAGTTTAGAATATTCCTCTAGTTTAGACCTTTTGTTTAGCCTAGTCCTCTAGTCGAGTTCTTCTAGTCCTCTAGTTTAGACCTTTTGTTTAGGCTAGTCCTCTAGTCGAGTTCTTATAGTCTTCTAGGTCAGACCTTTTGGTTAGACTAGTCCTCTAGTCGAGTTCTTCTAGTCCTCTAGGTCAGACCAGACCAGACCCCCGGAGCATTCATGTGGATCCAGGGGCTCCAGGGGTCCCCAGGAAGAGGCCAGGTCTGCAGGGCTGAGCACCACATGTGGGCCTCCCAGTCTGGGCAGCCTCGCGGCGTTACACACCCCATTTCCAGAGAAGAGAAAAAAGTCAATACAGCTGGAATTTCCTACCACATAGTGAAGAGTGAGGGGCTATGGCGGTGCGAGCAGGGTGGACCTCTATGAATGCCACCTGTGTTTTGGCACAGGCTCTCCATCTCTAGAAGAGCAGTTATATAAGGGGCGAGGGGAGCCCTGTATTAGCTCCATAACGCCAGGCAGTGTCTGTGACGATCTGAATGCTTATAATGGGACTGCTTGTGTTTGAATTGCATTCTTTCACCGTCAATTGGATTTATGCATTGATGATGTTCATTCCATTGCATTTTACCATTTTTATCATTTGTTTTTGTGTTGAATCCACTGTCTAGTAGAAATACATCTATGAAGAAATAACAATTTTAATTGAATCGACGAAATTTGTTTTCTGACGCTCTTGCTGTATCTAGCACTTGGACAATGACAATGTCTTTCAAATCACACTTTCTCTGTCTCCCTCTCTCTCTGTCTCCTGAATCTGGTCTGTCTGGATCTAGTAGTTCTTCCACGCTGTGAGGTTGTGAGGCCGTGAGGCTCAGAGGCTGATGGCCTGGTGAGAACCCTCCGCTGCGATCTAATGCCTGTGAGAGCGTCGTACCAGGGGCCACCACATCCCTTCATCCTCCACATGGCTTAAACATTTCCTTCCCCTTCACAATTTGGTTCGTATCGCTCATTTCCTGCCCCGGCTACGGCCTTCATGCTAACCAGGACCCCTCAGAAAGACAGACGGAATCAAACCCCTCACCTAGGACTCCCACAAGGAGACTGTTACGATTGACCCAACGTCAAATCAGCAAAGACGAAAAAATGAAATAAAAACTAAAATGATGCTGACGTGTGTCTCTCCGGTAAGACTGTGTGCAGGGAGAGCGAAGACCCACAACAACGACAACAAGGGTTTTAAAAGGACACAGTGTGTGGTTGAAGAGGACATGGAAAGAGGCCGCCCTGTACTGTAGTTTCCATGTAGCACGCTGGCACGGACTCAGCGGTGGTGGGAGGAGAAGAGGCATCACCCCTAGAGTAAATACACATCCCCACTGGGTCATGCTAACGTCTCGGCCGGCGACGGGCCCACACAGAGTGGCAGCAGCATGGCCTCCCCTCTGCCCCGCTCTCCCCCCCTGCTGGCGCCGTGTGGCGCTCTGTTGTCACCCCCTCCGCCGGGCTGTCGCTCTGGGCATGGAGTTTGGCAGGGGCAGTTCTACTTCTGGCCGGGGTAAAATGCCAGTGGGACCGTCTGGGAGAGGAGTCTGTTGTGTGTGCTATTCTTCTTCTTCTCTTTCTTTCTTCTTCCATCTCTTAATTTTCTTCCTTCTCCGTCTCTTTCTCCACTTCTTCTTTTACTTCCTTTTCCTCCTTTTTCCTCCTTTTCCTTCTTCTTCTTCTTCTTCTTCTTCTTCTTCTTCTTCTTCTTCTTCTTCTTCTTCTTCTTCTTCTTCTTCTTCTTCTTCTTCCTCTTCTTCTTCTTCTTCCTCCTCTTCTTCTCCTTCTTCTTCTGTGGTGAGGTGGTAGGGCATACAGGTGAATGGCAGACATGAGGTTATTCTGGGAGGTCTCAGAGTGAAGCAGGTACAGAGCACACACAGCTCCCCCCTGATCTCACCCCCCCCAGGGGGAACTACTTAGCCCATCTGGCCTCTGGACACTTGACGTTAGAAAAATATTTTCATAACTGATTGTCTGTGTGTCTGTGTTTGTGCGTGTGTCTATGTGTGTGTGTGTGTGTGTGTGTGTGTGTGTGTGTGTGTGTGTGTGTGTGTGTGTGTGTGTGTGTGTGTGTGTGTGTGTGTGTGTGTGTGTGTGTGAGTATGTGTGTGTGTGTGTGTGTGTGTGTGTGTGTGTGTGACGTATGAAGGCCTGCATATGTAGGTGCATATATATTGATTTACAATAGGGATAATATATCTATATCTATATATGCAAACTATATACTTATATGTATGTGTGTATGTGTGGACATCTGTGTGTGTGTGTGTGTGTGTATGCTGTGTGTGTGTGTCAGTGTGTGTCTGTGTGCTTTTGCGTGAGTGTGCGTCTGTGTGTTGGTCTTTTTGTATCAGTATGTGCGGGTGGGCATTTGTGTGCTATTGGTGGGTGCGGGCGGGCATGTGTGTGTTAGTGTGTGGAGGATTTTGTGCGTGGGCGGGCCTGAGTGTGTTAGTCACTGTGTGGATGATTGCATGTGTGTGTGTGTGTGTGTGTGTGTGTGTGTGTGTGTGTGTGTGTGTGTGTGTGTGTGTGTGTGTGTGTGTGTGTGTGTGTGTGTGTGTGTGTGTGTGTGAACACCACCACAGCGTCTCGCTCTTTAATCAGTAATGGCAGAAAAGCGTGGAAAATATGCAGCTCCCTGATAACCGGGCCCAGCCCTCCTCTCCTGTGCTCCTCTCTCTCGCGGTGGGAGATATGTATTTCATACCCCAGATATGGCGAGAGGCGAGCACGGAATGCAAGTACGGAGCTCTGGTTTCAGAGTGAAGGGCTTTTTAATGGCTCTGACACTAATCACAGAGTTCACATATTGGTTTGATTTCGGCACATCTAGGCTCTAATGGGCAAACACTCTGAGGCTTCATCAATCTGGTAGAGGAGGGGGACGGGGGGGGAGGGGGGAGGGAAGGAAGACTTCGCAGCCACACAGATCGCTGAGTGTGTGTGTGTGTGTGTGTGTGTATGTATGTGTGTGCGTGAGTCTGTGTGTGTCTGTGTGTGGGATTTTCCCTGAGGTAGACATAGATGGACCATATTGGCCCAAGTATCAGTGAGGCCGGTGAGATATAAAGTTCAGTTCAAAGTGTAATTAGTTGACGCGCGATATCTATTCTCAGACTGTGCCAGATTTAACATCCACTTATCACAATGACCACAGATTTAAAACAATACAGGGGATGTAGGGTCTAGTTGAACCTTCCTTATTAACTTATATCTACCGTTTATGTTGAAAATGTTTGGAAAAGGATATTTCTGTAAATGCACGCCTGCATGGCAGATGCTGAATTTGCCACGCAATTTGGCGTGAAGAACCAACGTGAAGAAAATGTAATTGTTATGAAAAAAACACGCAATCTATTATATAATCATGCTGTATTTACATCAGGATTACCCTAATTGTGTCCAGAGACTTACATATTTAATCATCCTCCAACGCAGTCCTAAGAATATCCAGAGAGAGGACATGGACATGGTCTCCTCCGGAAGCTATCGCAGCATTATGGGGTTAATACCCCTGAACCAATCACCTTACAGTATGCCTGACCCCATGTCATAGGTCAGAGGTTATCAGGGGATCGAGGGCAGTTATAGATGTGGCAGATTAAACATATGCATCTTCTTTTGTCATATCGTTTATTTATGTCATCATTATAATCAATAATCATTGATTAGAATCAATAAATCTCACAGACACTGTCCCACTGGTGGAAGTGCTGTGTGCCGTTCCCTTCAGCCAGCTCTCTGCCCGTCAACCGGAGCCCGTCAGCACGGAGGTGTCAGGACGTGAGGAGAAACAGGAAAAGGTGAACAGAAGGCCAGTGCAGAAAATAGAGCCGAGGGAGGGAGAGAGAGAGAGAGAGAGAGAGAGAGAGAGAGAGAGAGAGAGAGAGAGAGAGAGAGAGAGAGAGAGAGAGAGAGAGAGAGAGAGAGTAAAAAAGAAAAAAAGGAAACAAAATGAGTGCAAGGAAATGGCAGAGTGCACGGCGGTGCACTCGCTGGAAACGCTATCCAATCCAACGATGTGTCAAGAGGCAAAGCACTATTGAGTAACCGTTGGCGCGGCTGTGAACGCAGCCCTAATCACTGGTGTTTAACACACATCTCTCACACCCCTACACTTGTTCGAGGTGCTGGTGCACCTGTGAGGAGGCTCATGTTTGCTAAATCTCTCCCATATGGATTTAGGTGTCGGGATACTGTGACAGAGAAAATGTGTTCAATAGCACAAGTGTTGTTGGTGAAGGAGTTATTATCAGACGTGTGTCTTTTTAGGAAATACTTTTGTATTTGATGCACAATTACTAGAAAGGAGACAACACAGCAATCCAAGGCAAATCTACATAACAAAACCAAATAATATTTAACAAATAATTGTGTCTCTGCTGAAATTGTGCTTGATTTAAATCGATTGTCAAAGATTGCTCAGTTCAATCGTATGCCTTGTTCGCA
This sequence comes from Gadus morhua, assembly GCF_902167405.1. Lineage (NCBI taxonomy): Eukaryota > Metazoa > Chordata > Actinopteri > Gadiformes > Gadidae > Gadus > Gadus morhua. The sequence goes on along the minus strand of NC_044061.1, from coordinate 22,893,552 downwards.
TAACATGGCATTCCCCGGACCCCAGACACAGTTGACTGTACCCATCTGTCAAACGGTGGGCTTATTTTGTCTCATAGATATGTTTTATACCTTGCCTTTTATTTATTTTACCTTTTTTGTCTTTTTTTGACTGGCTGAAAACCTGGGGAATGCAGAACCTTTCTAGCATGAAAAAAGGTTTCCACTAGGTCTTAGTTGGATTCTGAGCTTGTCCTTCTCCAGTAAAACCAGACCACTGTCTTTGACGTTTAGAACTGATTTGTTATGGTCTGGATACCGGGGTTACAAGATGGAGAGCCTTTCCATAGGAGGACAGCCCAATAATCTGAGATTGTACATGCCATGTTTGGACATATTTTGTACCGCAATCCACGTTTACATGAACTTCTCAGGAGATACAAGGGCTATCAATATGTTATATCTGTTGAGAAGGACGT
>NC_044061.1:22888115-22890615 GCF_902167405.1 Gadus morhua | reverse complement strand
TGATTAACACCGTCCAGGTGCTCCGCTGGCAGGGACGCCGGAGCGCTCGTTGAAGACACTCGCACATTTTCCCCCCGTGGCCGGGCCCAGTCATCCATGCTCACTGGGCTGGACGCGCCAGCGCGCTGAACTGTTGACCGCCATTTGTTCCACGACTGTCTCATAAACGACCGGCTCTCTCTGCGTCGGTGAGGGGGGTGCGCGGGGGGGGGTAAGAGGAAGATAGAGGGAGGGGGGGGGGGGAGGGAGGGAGGGAGGGGGGGTGTAGGTGGGGCTGGTTAGAATTCCACAGAGACAGTGGGTGTAACTTGTGCTGCTAAGGATGGAGGAGCCGGAGCAGGAGGGTGTAGGATCCAGAGGCGGATGTGTATGTGTGTGTGTGTGTGTGTGTGTGTGTGTGTGTGTGTGTGTGTGTGTGTGTGTGTGTGTGTATCCATGTGTGTGCGTGTGGCTGTGTGTGCCCGTCTTCATACATGTGTACCTGAGGTGAAATGACCTGAGCGTGGACGATGTATTTAGCTTGTGTTCAGACGGCGGTGAGCTCTCCGTGGAACGCCATCTCTCTCCGGTCTAGACAGGAAGTCAGGAGCCAAGCCACTAGTGACCACTTCCAAAGCCAGGAGAGCGGATCTCAGCCCTCAGTCCTCCCTGCGGGAGAGACAGCCGTCTTTAGCCGTCGCGCTACTTCTACCATATGTTTTCCAGCGTGTGAGAGCCGCTTCAAAATAGCCACTCGTGGCTCGGTTATCCAGTAACCATGGAGATGAGGTGATGGTTGTCAGGTGGACGAGCGATAGAGGGCCAAGAGAAGATACAGCAGGGACATAGATCGTATGATAGCAGAGGAACATTGAGTAACGCTTGGCGATGCCGGGAATGGTGTTGTAATCGCTGGTATTTAACACAGATCTGTGCTCCCACGCTAGTTCTGGGTGGCTGTCCACCTGTGTTTATGATATCGCACTGGAGAGTCTCAAATCGCTGGTATTTATTCTGTCGGATTTGGGTCAACGGCTCTGGATATTGTATCAAATTAATTTGTTTAATCCTACTTTAAAGTGAGAATTTCGAAGATTTTCAAATCTAAATAAATGTCTGTTCAGTCACTATCTATCGCTGAATGAGGTGACGGAATGGGAATTTAGCCTATGACCCGCTGAACAAAAGCGGTTGAATTTGAAGTATTATGATTGTGATGAAAGCGCTGTCGGTGGCAATACCGCTTGGATCTCTGGGAAACAAATACTGGTTATCGCCAAAGATGTCGCCAACGAGAACAAAACGGACATCTTTGAGATTGCCGTTTTAACCATTGCCGTTGTAAAACATATATGAAAACAATGAATAATTCCGATAATCCTGTAGGAGTTTGTTTAGTCATCAGACTTTATGGACTAATTACAGCGATCTAAATGTATCGCACCGTGGCTCTCCAATCATATCTTTGCAATACATAAACAAACATATAATTTTTACACCCCTCAAAACATAGAAAATCTATGTCAGTTGGAATATGACACTTTTATGCAAAACCTTTTCATGAGTATACATGGGAAGAACATGTGACTATATTTAGCCCCTCCCCTTAACCCCCCCTCCAAAGCCTCCGACTGATTACCCCCCACCCCCACCGCCGCCTGTGTACTCCCAGCTAAGTGGGGGTCACAGGCAGCTTCTTCTCTCCCTGTCCTACGCAGAGCACCCTCTGCCCCCCCCCCGGCCCCCCCATCACCCATAAATCTCCTTTCCGGCCCGGGGAGAAGAGGCTGAGGGGCCGAAGCGGGGACCCCCTCGCTCGGTGGTCCCGTTGCCTCCAGCCTGGCCGGGGGGGGGGGGGGGGGGGGGCTAAGAAAATAAACACTCACTCTCTGCAGTGGGGGTGGCCGATGCCACTCCACGACAAGGGACCCCCGGATCTGGGGAGTGTTAGGGGGCCGTCACCGCCGAGCCCCCCCACCCCACCAGGTCGCATCGTCGCCCCTCGTTGGTCGGGGGGGCTCGTGGGCAAACAACGAAGGAGGGAGGGGTCGGAGCCAGCGGCCTTCCCAGCAGACACTGGGGCCACAGGGTAAACACCACACACACACACACACACACACACACACACACACACACACACACACACACACACACACACACACACACTGAGGTACCCGAGGTACCCCCTCCACCCACACGCATGCACACGTACACATGCCTAGAGAGGCACACACACAGAAGCAAACACACACACACACACTAACGGACACAGAGGAACACAGACGCACACACAGAAGCACAAACACACACGGACGGACACACACACACACACACACACACACACACACACACACACACACACACACACACACACACACACACACACACACACACACACACAGAAGCACAAACACACACAGATGCATGACACACGCATGCACATGCAAACGAATGCACACAGACATACACAAATGCACACAGACATACACAAATACACAAATACACAAGCACACACATTCAT
>NC_044061.1:22875615-22880615 GCF_902167405.1 Gadus morhua | reverse complement strand
ACAGGACCCGCCCTCCCCTAGCACCCCCTCCATCTCCCCCCTGCACCCTCCCCCCCTAGCCCTCCAGCTCTCCCCCGTTCTCCTGCTAACTGCATGCACACACGCACAGGCCCACACAGTAGATGTTTACTCGTAATCATGGCATTTAGTTACAATAATTGATATCCTCATCTACATGACATGGAAAATACAAATCATGCCAGCCTACAGACTTTGGTGCCGGATTGAGTTTTAACTGTGTGGGTTCCCCACATGTTTCACTCTTGGAAGTCTATTGTCCAAACATCTTGTACAGCGAAAGGGGACACTCTTTGCACATAATCTACGTTCTCAGTTTTCTTCCCATGCTTTCTTCTCATCTCTCTTTTCATCTATCGTTCTTTTATCTCTCTCCATCATTTATATTTCTTTCATCTATTTTTTTGAAACAGCTATTTCTAAAATGTCTGCTATTCCGTTGTCGATTTTGGTGTAACCATACAAGTAAGTGTAGTGGCTTTTGTTTTTTAATATTTTTGGCCCATTATCAAGACGGCAGCCGGCATTGCATTGTGGGGGAATTGAGAGCAGAGCGGTACAGAGAGTGACCCAGGCACTTACTTTTTACACATATTATTTATGCAGTATTTAAACAACATTTATAAAGTATTTACCAGGTACCAAACGATTGGCCTACTTGACTCAATCGTCAATTCAACTCAACAACTACCTAATTTAGACTCTCTCTCTGCTTGTTGCTTAATGTTGCTTTCTCTCTCTCCCTCTCTCTCTCTCTCTCTCTCTCTCTCTCTCTCTCTCTCTCTCTCTCTCTCTCTCTCTCTCTCTCTCTCTCTCTCTCTCTCTCTCTCTCTCTCTCTATTCTCTCTGTCCTCTAACTCAGATGCACAATCAACTCAACTTAGCAATTATTTGACCTCTGTTACTCTCTCTTTCTCCCCCCCCCCGTCCCGACCCCCACCCGCACACACACACACGCACACGCGCATAAACACACCCACACACCGAAACACCCACACACATGCACACTCTCTCAATCACTCATCTCTCTCCCTTTCGTCTAACACACACACACACACACACACACACACACACAGACACACACACACACACACACACACACACACACACACACACACACACACACACACACACACACACACACACGGACAAACACACACAAGCACACACACACATGAGTAAACATAGCCAGGACAGGACAGGGGTCTGAAGTCACTGGGTCACAGGGTTAACACAAGCCAATTACCAAAACAGTTAAGGAGGAGACAGGAAACACAATATTTACCACATGACTGCCAAAGTGATGCACCACACACACACACCCACACACACGCACACACACACACACACACACACACACACACACACACACACACACACACACACACACACACACACACACACACACACACACACACACACACACACACACACACACACACACACACACCACAACACACACACACACACACACACACACACACACACACACACACACACACACACACATACACACAGCCACGGTCTCCCTGGCTATCCACTCTACCTTGGCCTACTGTTTATCTGTCCAGAAACCACCAGCCCTACCCACTCCCTTTATTGGGGGAGAGAATTATCGTCTTTTATTTTTTTAAGTTTAAAGGATGTCGCGATTACAAATGTCAATTTAGTTTTGAAATTTATTTTATTAGGATCAATGTTAGATCATATTTTCCTCAATTAATTCCTGGAAATTAGCTAGATTGAGGAAAAATAAATATAAATCGATTTGAGGTTCTTTGTAGTAATTAAGTTGCATTCAGATGTAATTGCGATAATTATGTCGACAAGTATACCATTAGTGGTGTATTAAAGTATACTGCAGATAGAGAAAAAGAAAAACACTAATTTGACAAATTTGAGTAATTTTAATAATATCATCACCTTTCAACATTTCTAACACATAATTGCAAAACAGAATTTACTCAAATTATATAATGCATATTTATTAAGTTACCCGTATTATGTTAAGTATCAAATTGTAACTTGCGGTAACTACTTATTATTAGTAATAATAAATTAAACAAATACATCAAACCAATGACTCAAGAGGTAATTTCGGGATTCGGATTTACTGAGAACTACATCTACGTAATTCCTCGTTCTGTTTTCCCATTAAGTGCAACGGCATCCTCTACGAAGATCAGAGGAGAACATCAGAACTGTGATATTCACATCTGAGTCGGTGTGACTGATGTCTGGTTTACGGGCTGAATTGGGCCGGTGTGGGTTGATAATGGACATCCAGCGGTGTTTATATTGGGGATATTTGACTGTGACCCTGGCGTGTGGCTGTCAGGCACCACGGGGGGTCCCAGGCCTTCCTGTTTATCCCATCCTCCATATTAACGTCAAACAGTTTACCTAACAAGGTACTCTCTCTTTCCCACTCTCTCTCCATGTCTCTCGCTCACTCTTTATCTCTCTTCTTTCTCCTCGCTCTCTATGTCTCTCTCTCGCTCTCTCTCTCTCTCTCTCTCTCTCTCTCTCTCTCTCTCTCTCTCTCTCTCTCTCTCTCTCTCTCTCTCTCCCTCTCCCTCTTGCTGTGTCTGCTTCTCACTCTTACACAAACGCATGAATGCACACACACACACACACACACACACACACACACACACACACACACACACACACACACACACACACACACACACACGTGCATACACATCACTTTCACACACACACTCACGCACACACACACAAACACACACACCTTTACAAAACACACAGGGCCATGCACACTGCACATATATACAAGTGGTACTGCAGCATAGTAAACAGTAATATAAATTACGTTCAAGTAGGATCTATCGTCGATTAACTCATTCCTTTCAGCTGAGACATATTGGCATGTTTGTATGAAGAACTGAAAGTATGATGAAACGTTAATGGCATCAACACCTTCTCTGCCATCTGCCATGGTATTGCTTGAGTGTTTTGAATAAAAAAAAGGAGAAGTAATGTTTGGTAGGAAGGACAAAGTATAGTCTGTATAATAAGGTAACACACACACATCAAAATATAAATGTAGCAAATTAATGTAGTAACATAGAATTTCAAAGGTTAAGAATTGTAGTTTTATCACTTCAGAAAGGATCTTCCATATTTGGTGCTTGTAGCTCAATTCATGGAATACGTGTTTTATGGAATTCTAATGGCAGTTATTTTGGTCTGTCGGTGAATCAGAACTGCTGCAGAATCCATTTGAGAAACAATATGTCCTCTAGGATTCATCCTGTCCTCACCCCAGAGGCTTCTCCGGACTTAACTATCTTCTAAACCAATCCCCAAACCTCAGAATGACATTACCCAGGGTGTGTGTGTGTGTGTGTGTGTGTGTGTGTGTGTGCGTGCGTGCGTGCGTGCGTGCGTGCGTGCGTGCGTGCGTGCGTGCGTGCGTGCGTGTGTGAAAGAGAGAGAGAGAAATAGAGAGAGAGGGAGAGAGGTATTGAGCGAGAGAGTGAGAGAAAGGAAGAGAGGAAGAGTGAGAGAGAGTGAAAGAGAGAGAGAGAGAGAGAGAGAGAGAGAGAGAGAGAGAGAGAGAGAGAGAGAGAGAGAGAGAGAGAGAGAGAGAGAGAGAGAGAGAGAGCGCTATAGAGAGAGTGAAAGAGTGTGAGAGAGAGCTAGAGAGCGAGGGAGCGAGAGTGAGAGTGAGGGAGAGAGCGAGAGAGAGGGGGCGAGAGACGGAGAGAGAGGTAGAGATGGAGAGGGAGAGAGATGGTGAACGAGAGATTGAGTGAAAGAGAGGGAGAGAGAGAGATGTAAAAGCTGTTGGAGGTTAAGGTAATTTGGGAGCTCCGTTTTTGGGCTTTAGTGGATCTGCCGTGCGTCTGTTATGTAGCACGGGTCTAAACCCTCGGTGGGTGGCTGCCCAGGCAGTGTGCGTGTGTTGTTGTGTGTGCGCACATACGACTCTTAACCCCCAGCCCAGAACCTACTTAACCTATTCTGGAACTGGTTAACGAACATTACATTTGTAATTTTGAGTTCTTCATACATACGGGGAATCCTGCGAATTAGGTGAATTACTCTCTGACTGATGTCTGCTTTTGTACTGTTTTCTGATCGATGGACCCGTTTTGATTCTTTTAGAAAAATATGTTTGTTTTGTATCCCTTAAACTTTTTCCCCCTGACTTTAAAGGCACCCTTAAAATATAAATTGCATGTTTTACTCTAGAATGCAATGATTCACTTGTATACACCTACTTAAATATAGTTCAGCTTCGTTATCATATGAGTAGAAAATATTTGTTAAGTCTTTATCGTTCAATGAAATTAAATACAATGGCACACAGCTGTTTTGACGTATGGAGCATGCTGTCTATGAAATGGGTTTCACATTTAAAGGGGACCACAGGGGACATGTCCCCTCACATATGAAGAGAGCGGATGAGCCAGACCCCCAGTGGCCCCTAGCGGCCACCAGAGTCCCCCCGGGGCCCCAGGGCCGACACACAGAGCGGGGGCCCATGATGGAGTCCCCAGGTAGACTGGGGGCGGGGGGGATGGGGGGGGTTGATCCATCCCCACAGACTAATGGCCCAAAGGACTGTGATCAGGAGCCAATAGCAGCAGGGCAGCTCGGACTGGGACCTCCAGACTGAGGCCAGCCCCTGGTCCCTGGTGCTCAGACGCACACAGAACCCGCCGTGGGAGAGAGGTGAAGACAGTGGGCCTGGAGCCAGCCTGGGGCTGAATCATGGGCTTGACTCTTTCCACGCGTCCATGTGAAGTATACACTCTCAGTTGCTAGTTGTGTGCATGTATATCATTATTTTACATTCAATCGGAGGCAGATAAAAGTTGTCGAAGACGGAAGAATCGAGCAAGCAGATGAACCAGTAAGGTCGCCAAAAAGTGCACATGCGTGTGCGTGTGCGTGCCTTTGCGTGTGTCTGTGTTTGTGTTCATTATGTGTGTGTGTGTGTGTGTGTGTGTGTG